>NC_041383.1:763345444-763406084 GCF_002162155.2 Triticum dicoccoides | reverse complement strand
CCGGGTTCGTTTGTCGTTTTTTATACATTAATTGAGTTTCTGGTCATTTAATGTGCATAAGTCAAATTTGAACTACAAGCACATGCTCTCGTGCACCAAAGTTGGTTGAAAAATCACATTTGTGTCCTCGGGTGAATTTCTAGGTCCCATGCAAGAAATGAGAATAAAATTAAAACATCTGGGCATCGTGGCTCGGCCGAGAACATTGATAAACTTGGTTTTAAAATTCTTGAAAATCCAAAACACATATGAAAATCATGAAACTTGGTATGGATGTCATGTCATGGTACTACCATGTTGTGGTAAAAAAATGGCCGAATAGGAACAGATTTTGGTATAAGCTTCTTGCAAACCAAAGCTTCTCTCAAGAAGGCTCGTGGTTCTGAGAGGGAACGTGTCACCTTTGAGTGCGAAACGATATACGTTGTCCCCCTTGAGTTTATTTACAAAGGCAACATAGAACTACATGAGTGCCCTGTTAAATTTTGGAATTATTCCGGCTTCGTTTGGCCTTATTTACACATTAATTGAGTTTTTGGTCATTTAATGTGCATAATTCAAATTTGAACTACAAGCACGTGATCCCGTGCACCAAAGTTGGTTGAAAATCACATTTGTGTCCTAGGGTGAATTTCTACTCCCATGCAAAAAATGAGAATAAGATTCAAACATCTGGGCATCGTGCCTCGGTCAAGAACATTGAGAAACTTGGTTTTAAAATCATAAAACTTGGCATGGTGTCATGTCATGGTAGTACCATGCCGTGGTAAAAAAATTGGCCGAATACGAACAAATTTTGGTATAAGCTTCTTGCAAATCGGAGCTTCTCTCAAGAAGGCTCGTGGTTCTGGGAGGAACGTGTTGGGTTTCGTAGTAATTTCAAAAAATTTCCTACGCGCACACAGGATCATGTGATGCATAGCAACGAGAGGAGAGTGTTATCTACGTACCCAACGCAGACCGACTGCGGAAGCAATGACACGACGTAGAGGAAGTAGTCGTACGTCTTCACGATCCAACCGATCAAGCACCGAAACTACGGCACCTCCGAGTTCGAGCACACGTTCAGCTCGATGACGATCCCCGGACTCCGATCCAGCAAAGTGTCGGGGAAGAGTTTCGTCAGCACGACGGCGTGGTGACGATCTTGATGAACTACAGCAGCAGGGCTTCGCCTAAACTCCGCTACAGTATTATCGAGGAATATGGTGGTAGGGGGCACCGCACACGGCTAAGGAATCAATCACGTGGATCAACTTGTGTCAACTTGTGTGTTTAGAGGTGCCCCTGCCTCCGTATATAAAGGAGGAGAGGAGGGGAGGCTGGCCGGCCAAAGAGGGAGGCGCAGGAGAGTCCTACTCCCTCTGGGAGTAGGATTCCTCCCCCAATCCTAGTCCAACTAGGATTCCTCGGAGGGGAAGGGAGAGAGGGGGGCCGGCCACCTTCTCCTAGTCCTAATAGGACTAGGGGAGGGGAAAGAGGCGCAGCCACCTTGGGCTGCCCCTTTCTCCTTTCCACTAAGGCCCATGATGGCCCATATGGCTCCCGGGGGGTTCCGGTAACCTCCCGGTAACCCGGTAAAATCCCGATTTCACCCGGAACACTTCCGATGTCCAAACATAGGCTTCCAATATATCAATCTTTACGTCTCGACCATTTCGAGACTCCTCGTCATGTCCGTGATCACATCCGGGACTTCGAACAACCTTCGGTACATCAAAATGCATAAACTCATAATATAACTGTCATCGTAACCTTAAGCGTGCGGACCCTACGGGTTCGAGAACAATGTAGACATGACCGAGACATGTCTCTGGTCAATAACCAATAGCGGGACCTGGATGCCCATATTGGCTCCTACATATTCTACGAAGATCTTTATCGGTCACACCGCATAACAACATACGTTGTTCCCTTTGTCATCGGTATGTTACTTGCCCGAGATTCGATCGTCGGTATCCAATACCTAGTTCAATCTCGTTAACGGCAAGTCTCTTTACTCGTTCCGTAATACATCATCTCACAACTAACATATTAGTTGTAATGCTTGCAAGGCTTATGTGATGTGTATTACCGAGAGGGCCCAGAGATACCTCTCCGACAATCGGAGTGACAAATCCTAATCTCGAAATACGCCAACCCAACATCGACCATTGGAGACACCTGTAGTACTCCTTTATAATCACCCATTTACGTTGTGACGTTTGGTAGTACCCAAAGTGTTCCTCCGGTAAACGGGAGTTGCATAATCTCATAGTCGTAGGAACATGTATAAGTCATGAAGAAAGCAATAGCAACATACTAAACGATCAGGTGCTAAGCTAATGAAATGGGTCATGTCAATCAGATCATTCTACTAATGATGTGACCTCGTTAATCAAATAACAACTCATTGTTCATGGTTAGGAAACATAACCATCTTTGATTAACGAGCTAGTCAAGTAGAGGCATACTAGTGACACTCTATTTGTCTATGTATTCACACATGTATTATGTTTCCGGAAAATACAATTCTAGCATGAATAATAAACATTTATCATGATTATAAGGAAATAAATAATAACTTTATTATTGCCTCTAGGGCATATTTCCTTCAGTCTCCCACTTGCACTAGAGTCAATAATCTAGATTACACTGTAATGAATCTAACACCCATGGAGCTTTGGTGCTGATCATGTTTTGCTCGTGGAAGAGGCTTAGTCAACGGGTCTGCAATATTCAGATCCGTATGTATCTTGCAAATCTCTATGTCTCCCACCTGGACTAGATCCCGGATGGAGTTGAAGCGTCTCTTGATGTGTTTGGTCCTTTTGTGAAATCTGGATTCCTTTGCCAAGGCAATTGCACCAGTATTGTCACAAAAGATTTTCATTGGACCCGATGCACTAGGTATGACACCTAGATCGGATATGAACTCCTTCATCCAGACTCCTTCATTTGCTGCTTCCGAAGCAGCTATGTATTCCGCTTCACATGTAGATCCCGCTGCGACGCTTTGTTTAGAACTGCACCAACTGACAGCTCCACCGTTTAATGTAAACACGTATCCGGTTTGCGATTTAGAATCGTCCGGATCAGTGTCAAAGCTTGCATCAACGTAACCTTTTACGATGAGCTCTTTGTCACTTCCATATACGAGAAACATATCCTTAGTCCTTTTCAGGTATTTCAGGATGTTCTTGACCGCTGTCCAGTGATCCATTCCTGGATTACTTTGGTACCTCCCTGCTAAACTTATAGCAAGGCACACATCAGGTCTGGTACACAGCATTGCATACATGATAGAGCCTATGGCTGATGCATAGGGAACATCTTTCATATTCTCTCTATCTTCTGCAGTGGTCGGGCATTGAGTCTTACTCAATTTCACACCTTGTAACACAGGCAAGAACCCTTTCTTTGCTTGATCCATTTTGAATTTCTTCAAAATTTTGTCATGGTATGTGCTTTGTGAAAGTCCAATTAAGCGTCTTGATCTGTCTCTATAGATCTTAATGCCTAATATGTAAGCAGCTTCACCGAGGTCTTTCATTGAAAAACTTTTATTCAAGTATCCCTTTATGCTATCCAGAAATTCTATATCATTTCCAATCAGTAATATGTCATCCACATATAATATCAGAAATGCTACAGAGCTCCCACTCACTTTCTTGTAAATACAGGCTTCTCCAAAAGTCTGTATAAAACCAAATGCTTTGATCACACTATCAAAACGTTTATTCCAACTCCGAGAGGCTTGCACCAGTCCATAAATGGATCGCTGGAGCTTGCACACTTTGTTAGCTCCCTTTGGATCGACAAAACCTTCTGGTTGCATCATATACAACTCTTCTTCCAGGAATCCATTCAGGAATGCAGTTTTGACATCCATTTGCCAAATTTCATAATCATAAAATGCGGCAATTGCTAACATGATTCGGACGGACTTAAGCATCGCTACGGGTGAGAAGGTCTCATCGTAGTCAATTCCTTGAACTTGCCGAAAACCTTTTGCGACAAGTCGAGCTTTGTAGACAGTAACATTACCATCAGCGTCAGTCTTAAAGATCCATTTATTCTCAATCGCTTGCCGATCATCGGGCAAGTCAACCAAAGTCCATACTTTGTTCTCATACATGGATCCCATCTCAGATTTCATGGCTTCTAGCCACTTTGCGGAATCTGGGCTCACCATCGCTTCTTCATAGTTCGTAGGTTCATCATGATCTAGTAGCATGACCTCCAGAACAGGATTACCGTACCACTCTGGTGCGGATCTTACTCTGGTTGATCTACGAAGTTCAGTAGTATCTTGATCTGAAGTTTCATGATCATTATCATTGGCTTCCTCACTAACTGGTGTAGGTGTCACTGAAACAGTTTTCTGTGATGAACTACTTTCCAGTAAGGGAGCAGGTACAGTTACCTCGTCAAGTTCTACTTTCCTCCCACTCACTTCTTTCGAGAGAAACTCCTTCTCTAGAAATGACCTATTCTTAGCAACAAATGTTTTGCCTTCGGATCTGTGATAGAAGGTGTACCCAACAGTTTCCTTTGGGTATCCTATGAATACACATTTCTCCGATTTGGGTTCGAGCTTATCAGGTTGAAGCTTTTTCACATAAGCATCGCAGCCCCAAACTTTAAGAAACGACAACTTTGGTTTCTTGCCAAACCATAGTTCATAAGGCGTCGTCTCAACGGATTTTGATGGTGCCCTATTTAACGTGAATGCGGCCGTCTCTAAAGCATATCCCCAAAATGATAGCGGTAAATCTGTAAGAGACATCATAGATCGCACCATATCTAGTAAAGTACGATTACGACGTTCGGACACACCATTACGCTGTGGTGTTCCGGGGGGCGTGAGTTGCGAAACTATTCCACAGTTTTTCAAATGTACACCAAACTCGTAACTCAAATATTCTCCTTCACGATCAGATCGTAGAAACTTTATTTTATTGTTACGATGATTTTCAACTTCACTCTGAAATTCTTTGAACTTTTCAAATGTTTCAGACTTATGCTTCATTAAGTAGATATATCCATATCTGCTCAAATCATCTGTGAAGGTGAGAAAATAACGATATCCGCCACGAGCCTCAATATTCATCGGACCACATACATCGGTATGTATGATTTCCAACAAATCTGTTGCTCTCTCCATAGTACCGGAGAACGGTGTTTTAGTCATCTTGCCCATGAGGCACGGTTCGCAAGTACCAAGTGATTCATAATCAAGTGGTTCCAAAAGTCCATTAGTATGGAGTTTCTTCATGCGTTTTACACCGATATGACCTAAACGACAGTGCCACAAATAAGTTGCACTTTCATTATCAACTCTGTATCTTTTGGTTTCAACATTATGAATATGTGTATTACTACTATCGAGATTTAGTAAGAATAGACCACTCTTCAAGGGTGCATGACCATAAAAGATATTACTCATATAAATAGAACAACCATTATTCTCTGATTTAAATGAATAACCGTCTCGCATTAAACAAGATCCAGATATAATGTTCATGCTCAACACTGGCACCAAATAACAATTATTTAGGTCTAATTTTAATCCCGAAGGTAGATGTAGAGGTAGCGTGCCGACCGCGATCACATCGACTTTGGAACCGTTTCCCACGCGCATCGTCACCTCGTCCTTTGCCAGTGCCCGCTTATTCTGTAGTCCCTGTTTCGAGTTGCAAATATTAGCAACAGAACCAGTATCAAATACCCAGGTGCTACTGCGAGCATTGGTAAGGTACACATCAATAAAATGTATATCACATATACCTTTGTTCACCTTGCCATCCTTCTTATCCGCCAAATACTTGGGGCAGTTCCGCTTCCAGTGACCAGTCTGCTTGCAGTAGAAGCACTCAGTTTCAGGCTTAGGTCTAGACTTGGGTTTCTTCTCTTGAGCAGCAACTTGCTTGCCGTTCTTTTTGAAGTTCCCCTTTTTCTTCCCTTTGCCCTTTTTCTTGAAACTAGTGGTCTTGTTAACCATCAACACTTGATGCTCCTTCTTGATTTCTACCTCCGCAGCTTTTAGCATTGCGAAGAGCTCGGGAATAGTCTTGTTCATCCCTTGCATATTATAGTTCATCACGAAGCTCTTGTAGCTTGGTGGCAGTGATTGGAGAATTCTGTCAATGACGCAATCATCTGGAAGATTAACTCCCAATTGAATCAAGTGATTATTATACCCAGACATTTTGAGTATATGCTCACTGACAGAACTGTTCTCTTCCATCTTGCAGCTATAGAACTTATTGGAGACTTCATATATCTCAATCCGGGCATTTGCTTGAAATATTAACTTCAACTCCTGGAACATCTCATATGCTCCATGACGTTCAAAACGTCGTTGAAGTCCCGATTCTAAACCGTAAAGCATGGCACACTGAACTATCGAGTAGTCATCAGCTTTGCTCTGCCAGACGTTCATAACATCTGGCGTTGCTCCAGCAGCAGGCCTGGCACCCAGCGGTGCTTCCAGGACGTAATTCTTCTGTGCAGCAATGAGGATAATCCTCAAGTTACGGACCCAGTCCGTGTAATTGCTACCATCATCTTTCAACTTTGCTTTCTCAAGGAACGCATTAAAATTTAACGGAACAACAGCACGAGCCATCTATCTACAATCAACATAAACAAGCAAGATACTATCAGGGACTAAGTTCATGATAAATTTTAAGTTCAATTAATCATATTATTAAAGAACTCCCACTTAGATAGACATCCCTCTAATCCTCTAAGTGATCACGTGATCCAAATCAACTAAACCATGTCCGATCATCACGTGAGATGGAGTAGTTTCATCGGTGAACATCATTATGTTGATCATATCTACTATATGATTCACGCTCGACCTTTCGGTCTCCGTGTTCCGAGGTCATATCTGCATATGCTAGGCTCGTCAAGTTTAACCTGAGTATTCTGCGTGCGCAACTGTTTTGCACCCGTTGTATTTGAACGTAGAGCCTATCACACCCGATCATCACGTGGTGTCTCAGCACGAAGAACTTTTGCAACGGTGCATACTCAGGGAGAACACTTCTTGATAATTTAGTGAGAGATCATCTTATAATGCTACCGTCAATCAAAGCAAGATAAGATGCATAAAAAGATAAACATCACATGCAATCAATATAAGTGATATGATATGGCCATCATTATCTTGTGCTTGTGATCTCCATCTCCGAAGCACCGTCATGATCACCATCGTCACCGGCGCGACACCTTGATCTCCATCGTAGCATCGTTGTCGTCTCGCCAATCTTATGCTTCCACGACTATCACTACCGTTTAGTAATAAAGTAAAGCATTACATCGCGATTGCATTGCATACAATAAAGCGACAACCATATGGCTCCTGCCAGTTGCCGATAACTTGGTTACAAAACATGATCACTTAAACAATAAAATTCAGCATCATGCCTTGACCATATCACATCACAACATGCCCTGCAAAAACAAGTTAGACGTCCTCTACTTTGTTGTTGCATGTTTTACGTGGCTGCTACGGGCTTAAGTAAGAACCAATCTCACCTACGCATCAAAACCACAACGATAGTTTGTCAAATAGACTCCGTTTTAACCTTCGCAAGGACCGGGCGTAGCCATACTTGGTTCAACTAAAGTTGGAGAGGCAGTCGCCCGCAAGCCATCTCTGTGCAAAGCACGTCGAGGGAACCGGTCTCGCGTAAGCGTACGCGTAAGGTTGGTCCGGGTCGTCTCGTCCAACAATACCGCTGAACCAAAATATGACATGCTGGTAGGCAGTATGACTTGTATCGTCCACAACTCACTTGTGTTCTACTCGTGCATATAACATCAACATCATTAACCTAGGCTCGGATGCCACTGTTGGGTTTCGTAGTAATTTCAAAAAATTTCCTACGCGCACACAGGATCATGTGATGCATAGCAACGAGAGGAGAGTGTTATCTACGTACCCAACGCAGACCGACTGCGGAAGCAATGACACGACGTAGAGGAAGTAGTCGTACGTCTTCACGATCCAACCGATCAAGCACCGAAACTACGGCACCTCCGAGTTCGAGCACACGTTCAGCTCGATGACGATCCCCGGACTCCGATCCAGCAAAGTGTCGGGGAAGAGTTTCGTCAGCATGACGGCGTGGTGACGATCTTGATGAACTACAGCAGCAGGGCTTCGCCTAAACTCCGCTACAGTATTATCGAGGAATATGGTGGCAGGGGGCACCGCACACGGCTAAGGAATCAATCACGTGGATCAACTTGTGTCAACTTGTGTGTTTAGAGGTGCCCCTGCCTCCGTATATAAAGGAGGAGAGGAGGGGAGGCTGGCCGGCCAAAGAGGGAGGCGCAGGAGAGTCCTACTCCCTCTGGGAGTAGGATTCCTCCCCCAATCCTAGTCCAACTAGGATTCCTCGGAGGGGAAGGGAGAGAGGGGGGCCGGCCACCTTCTCCTAGTCCTAATAGGACTAGGGGAGGGGAAAGAGGCGCAGCCACCTTGGGCTGCCCCTTTCTCCTTTCCACTAAGGCCCATGATGGCCCATATGGCTCCCGGGGGGTTCCGGTAACCTCCCGGTAACCCGGTAAAATCCCGATTTCACCCGGAACACTTCCGATGTCCAAACATAGGCTTCCAATATATCAATCTTTACGTCTCGACCATTTCGAGACTCCTCGTCATGTCCGTGATCACATCCGGGACTTCGAACAACCTTCGGTACATCAAAATGCATAAACTCATAATATAACTGTCATCGTAACCTTAAGCGTGCGGACCCTACGGGTTCGAGAACAATGTAGACATGACCGAGACATGTCTCTGGTCAATAACCAATAGCGGGACCTGGATGCCCATATTGGCTCCTACATATTCTACGAAGATCTTTATCGGTCACACCGCATAACAACATACGTTGTTCCCTTTGTCATCGGTATGTTACTTGCCCGAGATTCGATCGTCGGTATCCAATACCTAGTTCAATCTCGTTAACGGCAAGTCTCTTTACTCGTTCCGTAATACATCATCTCACAACTAACATATTAGTTGTAATGCTTGCAAGGCTTATGTGATGTGTATTACCGAGAGGGCCCAGAGATACCTCTCCGACAATCGGAGTGACAAATCCTAATCTCGAAATACGCCAACCCAACATCGACCATTGGAGAAACCTGTAGTACTCCTTTATAATCACCCATTTACGTTGTGACGTTTGGTAGTACCCAAAGTGTTCCTCCGGTAAACGGGAGTTGCATAATCTCATAGTCGTAGGAACATGTATAAGTCATGAAGAAAGCAATAGCAACATACTAAACGATCAGGTGCTAAGCTAATGGAATGGGTCATGTCAATCAGATCATTCTACTAATGATGTGACCTCGTTAATCAAATAACAACTCATTGTTCATGGTTAGGAAACATAACCATCTTTGATTAACGAGCTAGTCAAGTAGAGGCATACTAGTGACACTCTGTTTGTCTATGTATTCACACATGTATTATGTTTCCGGAAAATACAATTCTAGCATGAATAATAAACATTTATCATGATTATAAGGAAATAAATAATAACTTTATTATTGCCTCTAGGGCATATTTCCTTCATATCATCCATATAAGCTTCCACATTCCGACTGATTTGGGTGAGTAGACACTTCTGAATCATTCGCATAAAAGTGGCTCCGGCATTCTTGAGGCCGAATGGCATGGTGATATAGCAGAAGCACCCGAATGGAGTGATGAAAGCTGTTTTTACCTCATCGGGCCCGTACAGACGGATCTGGTGGTACCCGGAGTAAGCATCTAAAAAAGACAACCTCTCGCATCCCGCGGTCGAGTCAACAATTTGATCTATGCGAGGGAGAGGAAAGTGATCTTTCGGGCAGGCCCGGTTGATGTGCTTGAAATCAATGCACATTCGGAGCGACTTGTCCTTCTTAGGAACCATGACGACATTAGCGAGCCACTCGGAGTGGTATATCTCTCGGATAAATCCTGCCGCCAACAGTCGAGCCACTTCTTCACCGATGGCCTTTCTCTTCTGGACGGCGGACCGCCGAAGATGCTCTTTGACTGGTTTTGCAGACGAGTCGACTCTTAGGCGATGCTCAGCCAGTCCCCTGGGAACACCTGGCATGTCAGCGGGCTTCCATGCAAAAATGTCCCAGTTCTCACGGAGGAACTGGATGAGCGCTTCTTCCTATTTTGGGTCGAGTGTTATGGAGATGCGGGTCGTGTTGGGTTTCGTAGTAATTTCAAAAATTTTCCTACGCGCACACAGGATCATGTGATGCATAGCAACGAGAGGAGAGTGTTGTCTACGTACCCAGCGCAGACCGACTGCGGAAGCAATGACACGACGTAGAGGAAGTAGTCGTACGTCTTCACGATCCAACCGATCAAGCACCGAAACTACGGCACCTCCGAGTTCGAGCACACGTTCAGCTCGATGACGATCCCCGGACTCCGATCCAGCAAAGTGTCGGGGAAGAGTTTCGTCAGCACGACGGCGTGGTGACGATCTTGATGAACTACAGCAGCAGGGCTTCGCCTAAACTCCGCTACAGTATTATCGAGGAATATGGTGGCAGGGGGCACCGCACACGGCTAAGGAATCGATCACGTGGATCAACTTGTGTCAACTTGTGTGTTTAGAGGTGCCCCTGCCTCCGTATATAAAGGAGCCAAGGGGGGAGGGTGCGCCGGCCAAGAGGGAGAGGCGCAGGAGGAGTCCTACTCCTACCGGGAGTAGGACTCCCCCCCCAATCCTATTCCAACTAGGATTCCCAAGGGGGAAAGAGGGAGAAGGGTGGCCGGCCACCTCTCCTAGTCCTAATAGGACTAGGGGAAGGGGGGAGGCGCGCAGACCTGGTGGGCAGCCCTTTCACCTTTCCACTAAGGCCCATGATGGCCCATATGGCTCCCGGGGGGTTCCGGTAACCTCCCGGTAACCCGGTAAAATCCCGATTTCACCCGGAACACTTCCGATGTCCAAACATAGGCTTCCAATATATCAATCTTTACGTCTCGACCATTTCGAGACTCCTCGTCATGTCCGTGATCACATCCGGGACTCCGAACAACCTTCGGTACATCAAAATGCATAAACTCATAATATAACTGTCATCGTAACCTTAAGCGTGCGGACCCTACGGGTTCGAGAACAATGTAGACATGACCGAGACATGTCTCTGGTCAATAACCAATAGCGGGACCTGGATGCCCATATTGGCTCCTACATATTCTACGAAGATCTTTATCGGTCACACCGCATAACAACATACGTTGTTCCCTTTGTCATCGGTATGTTACTTGCCCGAGATTCGATCGTCGGTATCCAATACCTAGTTCAATCTCGTTAACGGCAAGTCTCTTTACTTGTTCCGTAATACATCATCTCACAACTAACATATTAGTTGTAATGCTTGCAAGGCTTATGTGATGTGTATTACCGAGAGGGCCCAGAGATACCTCTCCGACAATCGGAGTGACAAATCCTAATCTCGAAATACGCCAACCCAACATCGACCATTGGAGACACCTGTAGTACTCCTTTATAATCACCCATTTACGTTGTGACGTTTGGTAGTACCCAAAGTGTTCCTCCGGTAAACGGGAGTTGCATAATCTCATAGTCGTAGGAACATGTATAAGTCATGAAGAAGGCAATAGCAACATACTAAACGATCAGGTGCTAAGCTAATGGAATGGGTCATGTCAATCAGATCATTCTACTAATGATGTGATCTCGTTAATCAAATAACAACTCATTGTTCATGGTTAGGAAACATAACCATCTTTGATTAACGAGCTAGTCAAGTAGAGGCATACTAGTGACACTCTGTTTGTCTATGTATTCACACATGTATTATGTTTCCGGAAAATACAATTCTAGCATGAATAATAAACATTTATCATGATTATAAGGAAATAAATAATAACTTTATTATTGCCTCTAGGGCATATTTCCTTCAGAACGTGTCACCTTTGTGTGCATAATTCAAATTTCAAATACAAGCACATGTTCTAGTGCACCAAAGTTGGTTGAAAAATCACATGTGTGTCCTCGGGTAAATTTCTAGGTTCCATGCAAGAAATGGGAATGAAATTCAAAATTCTGGGCGTCGTGGCTGGGTTGGAAACATTGAGAAACTTAGTTTTTTAATTCCTGTAAATCCAAAACATGCATGAAAATAATGAAACTTGGCTTGGTGCCATGACATGGCACCAACATGCTGTGGTAAATTTGCAGTCCGATTTGCGAAGGCGCACACATTAACAATCAACAAAGTCATTTTAGAACAAGTGTTGTCACGTTACAATCGGAAACACAAGTATTAATGAAACCGTGGGCGTTCTACTTACTAGTACCATTTACGTGCCGCCACGCGTCCCCATTTTTTATTAGCTAGGAGGCACCATGCAGGGTAGCTATTTGAGTACGAGAGGCATGCGATCAGACCCCTGCGCGTGCTTATCGGGAGGAGAGCCCTTTGACCTCCATCTGCCGTCCACCTCTCTCCCAAGGTCTCCATTAATGGCGCCCGAGCCTCTGTTTAATGGCGTGGCTATGTCTCACTCGACTAAGATTTAAGAGAGAAAAAAGAAAATCTGACAGCACGGATCTTGATGTAAGATCCGACGGACCTATATAGCATCTACTGCGACTTATAGCAAGACTTATGAATATATAAGGACGTTTTTTTTATCAAAGAAGGGATTTCCCCTTCCGATTTTCATTACTGAAAACCACCACAATTCACAAGAAGTCCAGCACAACTCCAGCCTAACACGAAGGACTAAAAGCTACTCCCTCCGTCCCATAATATAAGATGCTTTTTGACACTAGTATAGTGTCAAAAAACGTCTTACATTATGAGACGGAGGGAGTACCAGATTGAAATCGCAACATCCCAAGAGGCCAACAAAGGCCAAACATCCGTGCTAGAACGCAACATTTCACAACCGACGACACAATCCACATCCTAAACCGATTATTACATCAAAATAAACCAGGAAACTGAAGGAAGCCCAGCAGCAACTAGAAGAACAGCAACGCCAGGGTCGCCACAACAAGAGTTTTCTTCATTCCAGCCTTGCAACATTGATCTTCCACAGAAAGATAAGGACGATTAATTGTCTTGCATAATTAGAAAGATAATTAAAAGCCACATGCGGCTACGCCCGAAATACACAAGGGAAAAAGAAGAAGGAAGACAAGGATCTGGCTCGCTGATCTCTACTTTCTTGATGCATTGCTGCAGGCCACGGGAACTAGTCTCCGCGGCAAGTGGCGATGAGCTCTTTCTTGTCCTCAAGACGCAGCTTGAGAACATCCACGGATACCTTAGAGACATTTCTAACCAGTGTTATTGTTAATCTAATGCCTCCAGTGATAAGATGCAATTAAACTGTGTTACAAATGGCACTCCTGCTGTTTTCCCCAGTATGATAAGTAAGTTGCTCCTTGACGCTGCTGAGTGTCATGGTGTCCCCACGGTCCCATGCCCTTAAACCAACTCTTTAGCTGCTATTGATTTACTGTGTCTGGTAAACAAGCAATGCCACCATTAAAGTAATCCCATAGCTGAGGAATCTCATTGTTGATCATAATGCTTCTGGTAACATGAAGCATAGCTGACGTTTTAAAATTTCTACTGTCCTTGCGTGATTGCCATGAACATAATTAAGATGCTTCTTTTCATTTTGTATATGTTTCGTATATTCTTATTGACCAGCAACTGTTTACTTTCTATCATTTTGTGTAGATAGAGATATCCATTTCACCTTGTTGCTATTGTGACATTTTGGTGAACTGCACAAAACACTTTTTTTGGAATGAGTGTCGTGTGCAGTTCAACTAAAATGTCACGTGGGCAACATCTCTCAATTTTGGTGGAACTGCACAAAATGGTTAAACTAAAGTGAAATCATGCTCTGCTGTCTCCTTGTTTGTGCTATGCAAACATGCTGTGCAAACAGGAATACTCTACTACAGATGTTGTGACGGTCAAGAGCAACATCTCTCAATTTTAGTGGAACTGCACAAAATGGTTCAACTAAAGCGAAATCATGCTCTCGTGTCTCCTTGTTTGTGCTATGCAAACATGCTTTGCAAACAGGAATACTCTACTACAGATGTTGTGACGGTCAAGAGCATTCGCCAAGTTCTTCAATTGTATGACATGGCTGGCCAAGATGGATTTAATCCCGATATTCACTTTATCAAAAGGCTCTAATGGGTTGGTTCTGAATCTTGCAAGCTGGGAATCACTGAGATGTGTAGGCATCTTTGTTGTACTTATTATTTGAATCTTATTTGTTGGTTCTGAATCTTGCAAGCTGGGAATCAATGAGACGTGTAGGCATCTTTGTTGTACTTATAATTTGGATCTTATTTGTTGGTTCTGAATCTTGCAAGCTGGGAATCAATGAGACGTGTAGGCATCTTTGTTGTACTTATTATTTGGATCTTATTTGTTGGTTCTGAATCTTGCAAGCTGGGAAACACGACATGATGATGCAGAGGAAAGCAACCATAACAAACAATTCAAACTTGGTAGTATTATCTTTGTGAAAGTGCAACAAATGTGCTGATCGTGTGCGTCCTGAGAATAATAATTCTAATTGTTGTGCATGTTGATCCCGTGGCATTGATAGAACGAGCCAATGCATTGCTTGTTTTAAGTATTAATTTCTATTAAAGCTAATTAAATTTAAGTAAAGTGACCACTAACTCCTGTTATTACAGTACTAATACAGACCCGCTCATGAACCGACGTGTGGCCGGAGTAGGTTTCTTAATGGAGGCGTTTGAATGCGCCGAGGGTGCATCTTCTGCCGGGCGTGGAGCGGACGAGGGAGGGGTAGTAACTGTTGTCGTCTGTACACACTCATCTTACTGTTGAATCCAGTTCCCCAAGAGCTGAAAAATGAACTGTTGCCACCGCCTACACACTCATTCACTCGAAGAGACTCCAATGGCGATCCGAGGGGTGAGCCTGCTGGATATGGACTTCAGCAAGGAGTTAGTTCGCCGTTCAGTCCTATGGCTGCACCAAGTTGAATGTGATGTACACCAACGATACGGACTCGGTGAAGCTCTGCCTCGCCTCAGTCCTATGGCTGCACCAGGTTCTGGAGCATTCACCCGTTTCATCGGCAGCGCAGACTGCACCTTCGCTACGGTGGAGAGAAGGAAGAACGCGATGATTCGGCCATCTGGTGCAACAAGCTTGTCGACATCCAGAAGCAATACAAGATTATCAGAAACGGGCAGGAGAAGGACTCCGTGGTTGACCATGCTGAGACCATCATCGACCCCTGATACGCCAACATGAAAGAAGACGACCTGAACACGTGGGAGGTACCTCTGAATCTAGCATACATAACCTACGCGGCCAAGGACACATACGCATGCTACAACATGTACATGCAGATCTTGGACATGAGGGCGTGTCTGCTTCCCATAACCGACGAGTACACGGACAGCCGCAGCGTCATGATCAAGCATGCCAGGAAGGTCTAGATGTTGTACTTTATCTGTTTATAAGCACCTTTATCATCTGAGTGTTTCATGCATTAGCCTATGTGTCGTAATTATCTGTTTTGTCGGAAATATTTCTTTTAAGAACCCATTAACCTGATTGCTTTTTAGTGGCTATTTGCTAATGTATGTAAACTAGTTCACTTGTCCATAAAAAAAACTAGTTCACTCGGTTGCCGTGCTTTGAATCTCCTTCCTCCCAGCAGGTCTCTGAATTTTCTCCCACTTTCTTTTTCGATGTAAACTGAGTTTTCTCCCAGTACTTTCCCCTAGAACCAACTCAATTGTCCCACGTCTAGCCTAAAAAATAATAATACCCCACATACTATTAACTCATCAAATTAAAATGATATTTTATTTCGTAAGTTGAAAGTTCTTACAAAATAATAATAATAATTGTTTATATATAACTTGCCAAGTTAACTCCTAGTGATTGCGTACATAAGCTCGCAAAGATTTTACTGACGTGCAATCATGTGTTTATGTTTTTATAACATTTCTCCGTCTAGCCCAACATGATATTTTCACCCAGCCCAGCAAGTCCGCGGATTTCGAGAAAAATGCAAATGGGATTTAAACGGGCTGCATAGATGCTACATCGTTGTTTCACCCAGCCCACCAAATGGACGAAAAAAACAAATGGACTGGCTGACATGTGGGCCAGTAGGTCGAAGCCTAAGAAGGCGTTGGATTTACATCCAACGGCCAGCATTCTTCTTCAATCTCTCGTGTTCTTCCTCCAGCGCTGCCGGAACCGCCTGCTCCAGCCTTCGGTGTCCAGCGGCGTTGTTTTGCGCTCCTCGGTGCAACGCTACCCCGCCGACGGCCAGGCCATCCCTCCACTCCGCACCTCCTGTTATTCTTTGCCGAGTGTAGGCCCACCCCGCACCCAAACCAGTCAAGTTTCCCACCCCTCTCCATCTGCGACTCCACTGCCACATCTTCCCCATCACCGGGTTGTTCCAGTCTGGGGCCTTGCCGTCGTCCATCGCCTCGGTGCGCTCGGCGCGGCGTGGTCAACATACGAGAGTCATCGGAAGAGGACTGTACGTGGAGAGCCTAACGGCTGGGACCCACGAGGTCCATGGTCGCATGCAAGGAAAGTTCCTCCTTATTACGCACTGTACGTGGGAAGGGCTTCTGTATTTCGCGAAAAAATGTCCCCCTGCTGACAGGTCGGACCCACCAGCTATATCTTCACACGCAAGGAAGTGCCTCCTTATTACGCACCAAAAAATGAATACCCCCTGCTAGCTGGGACTCACCATAGTGGGTGGCTGACTTGTGGGCCTACTAAGTTGACGAGGACGAAGGGCTTTGTCAACTTAGTCAATATGAACGATTCTAGCTCGAGTGACCGTACGATATCCATCCAACAGCCATAGGTGCTTCTTCAACCTCTGGTCTTCTTGCTCCAGACGCCCAAAGCAGTGTCGGTCGTGTCGCGTGCTCCTGCCTCTCGTGGCCGGTTGTGATGCCGCGGAGGCCTCACCGCCCCCTACTACTCCCACCGTTGGCCCAGGGTATCCCTCTACTCACCCACACCTCCTGTTATTCTGCGGCGACAGCAGCCTCACGCCGTAGCCAAACCAGTGAACCCTCATACTCCTCTCCGCGTGGGCATCCACTGTCGCGTCTTCCCCGGCTCCTCGTCGTCCCCTTCCTAGGCCTCACCGTCGTCCACCGCCTTGGTGCTCTCGGCGCGGCGTGGTCAATGTGGTCAACGATCGACTTCCATCGGAAGAGTACTGTACATGGAGAGGCTGACAGCTGGGTCCAAGGCCATAGCCTAGTTTTTTTTGTGATTTCCCAAGTAAGTCACTTTGTCAGGCCTGTTGGGTTGTAAATCTTTCAAGACGAGGAGAGCTTCATTCGGCTGGCCGAGAAAATGGCCTATCAGTAATGAGAAATGGGCTGTACAATTTTTAAAACACATCAAACCGACAATTAGTTTCAAATATCTTTTTTTCATTTCGATATTTTAAATTACATTAATTTTTATGCGTGGAGAATTTGTTGGATTTTATATTGATATACATTTATTTTTAAAATCAGTTTGAATGTGAGTCAAAATTTCGGGATTAAAAACAGCTCGGACCGCACCGAAATATGCAAAATTTCGTATAATTTTTTAACCATGGCCACAATATGGGCTGTAATGCTAACAAAAAGAATGTGGGCTCCAAACAAAACCTTAAGAATTAGCAAATGGGCTTTAAATTATTAGAAATAATGGCAGATGGGTTGTATGCTGTTTTCCACAGATTTGAGGCTTTCCTAAAAAAAATGGTTGACGCACAAGCAGTGACTGTTGGATGGCCATCCAACGACCGTCGTGCTTCTTCAATCTCTGCTCTTCCTGCTCCAGCCGCTCAAACAAGCGCTAGCGGGACTGCCTGCTCCCTCCTCCCCGCGGCCGGTTGTGCTGCCGCGCAGGCCTCACCACCCCACCGTACTCCCATCGCTGGCCTAGCCATCCCTCTACTCACCCACACCTGCTATTATTCTCCGGCGATGGCAGACGAACCAGTAAACCCTCGTTCAGTCGTACTCCCCTCCGCGTGGGAAACAACTGCGGAGTCTTCCCTGCCTCCGTGTCGTTCCCTTCCTAGGCCTCGCCGTCGTCCACCGGCCTGGTGCTCTCGGCGCGGCCTGGTCAACGTGGTCAACGACCGACATGCATCTTAAGTGGACTGTACGTGGAGAGACCGACAGCTGGGTCCACGGCCGCACGCAAGGAAATGCCTTCTTATTACGCGCAAAATAATGATTCCTCCACCTGCCATCGAGGACCCACCGAAAGGGCCTCAGTATTTTGCAAAAAAAAAACGTTACCACCGCTGACAGCTCGGACCCACCAGCTATATCTTCGCACACAAGGAAGTGCCTCCTTATTATGCACAAAAAAAATGAATACTCCCCCTGTTAGCTGGGACCCAGTATAGTGGCAGGCTGACTTGTGGGCCTACTAAGTTGACGGGGACGGAGGGCTTTGTCAACTTAGTCAATATGCACGATTCTAGCTCCAGTGACCGTACGATGTCCATCCAACGGCCGCAGTGCTTCTTCAACCTCTGGTCTTCTTGCTCCAGCCGCCCAAACCAGCGCCGGTCGTGCCTCGTGCTCCTGCCTCCCGTGGCTGGCTGCGATGCGGCGGAGGCCTCACCGCCCCCTACTACTCCCACCGCTGGCCAGGCCATCCCTCTACTCACCCACACCCCCTGTTATTCTGTGGCGACGGCAGCCTCACACCGCAGTGAACCGATGAACCCTCGTACTCCTCTACGCGTGGGCATCCACTGTCGCGTCTTCCCCGGCTCCGCGTCGTCCCCTTCCTAGGCCTCGCCGTCGTCCACTGCCCTGGTGCTCTCCGCACGGCGTGGTCAATGTGGTCAAGGAACGGGTTCCATCGGACATGGACTGTACGTGGAGAGGCTGACAGCTGGGTCCACAGCCGCTGCAAGGAAGTTCCTCCTTATTACGCGCAAAATAATTATTCTTCCACCTGACAGCGGGGACCCACCACATGGGCCACCATATTTCACAAAAAAATGTTTCCCCCCTGACTGCTGGGACCCACCAGCTACACCTTCGCACGCAAGGAAGTGCGTCCAGGCAAAAAAACGATTCGCCCCCCTGACTGCTGGGACCCACCAGCTACATCTTCGCACGCAAGGAAGTGCCTGATAGTCGGGACCCACCTGGTCGAAGCGTACGTAGCAT
The DNA here is from genome assembly GCF_002162155.2 of Triticum dicoccoides. Lineage (NCBI taxonomy): Eukaryota > Viridiplantae > Streptophyta > Magnoliopsida > Poales > Poaceae > Triticum > Triticum dicoccoides. Next base: position 763,386,840 of record NC_041383.1, on the reverse strand, counting down.
TGTCATTCTGGTCGCGAACGTGTACGTACATAGTGGTCGATGTAGAGGCACGCACGTGTCGTAGATGTAGAGGCGCGCACGTGTCGTAGTAGAGGCGCGCACGTAGCATGTACACGTACGTACAACGGCGAGGGTGCAAGAAAGAAAATACGGCCACGTACATACATACGGGCAGGGTCTCGAACGCCTACTCGTGCATACGTACATGGCTGGGTCGGAACAGAGAAACAGCACCGTCGTCGTGTTCATGGGGAGCCAACCGGCTCGGTCGGAACGGAATGCGTGGTCGTGTTCATCGGGAGGGCTTGGATGGAACAGGCGATGGAAACGAGGCCTGGTGTACCGCACAATGGAGGAAACGGCCTTGTGTTCGACCGACCACGTTTGAAACGGGGTCCTGTTGATCGGGAGGGGCCTGGCGTACCGCAAAACGGAGGAAATGGACCTCCTACAGTCGAAACGGGGGTCCTGTTGATCGGGAGGGGTGTGGCATACCGCAAAACGGACGAAACGGACTTGTGTTGGAGCGCTACGGTCAAAACGGGGGTCCTGTTCATCAGGAGGGGTGTGGCGTACCGCAAAACGGACGAAACGGACTTGTGTTGGAGCGCTACGGTCGAAACGGGGGGAGGGGTGTGGCGTACCGCAAAATGGGACTCCAGGGGATACTGTTCATCTCCACCACCGACCTCCTCCTGCCTCCACGGGCTCCTGTTCATCTAGCCTCCACCGCGCGCTACTCCATCGGCTACTGTTCAACCACCCCTCCACGGGCACCCCTCCACCGTCTACTGTTCATCCAGCCCTCCACACCACGGGGTCCTGTTCAACCACCCCTCCACGGCCACCCCTCCACTGTCTATTGTTCATCCAGCCCTCCACACCACGGGTTCCTGTTCATCCAGAGGCAACACCACCACTCACTATTCATCCAAACCCCCCCGCAACACTCACTGTTCATCCAATCGATCGGCTTCAGTTAGCAGCAGTAGCGAAGGAATCGCTCCATCGGGTTCAGTTAACAGCCATCGATCGATCGCTCGGGTTCAGTAACGCGTAGCCTGCAGTGCAATCGCTCGGGTTCAGTTAGAGCCCAACGCCTCGCTCGGCTTCAGTTAGAGCCAACGCCTCGCACACATGCGCGTACGTACAAGAGAAACACGCATCGCTCCGCCCCCGACCTCCCACCGTAACCGGCAACTCCCTGGAATTTTCCTCCCCCTCGCTTCTACCACGGTTTTTTCCGTCATGGACGGCCCAAAGAATGTCATGCAGTTGCGTCTCCGGCCCGCCCAGGACGAAAAGCCCATTTTCTATCATGATTTTTTGTCATAGAAATAGGATCCCACCACATCTATGATGATACCGGGTTTTTTCACAATTATCATCATAGAAGTGTCATATGTATGACAGAAAAAAAATCCGTTCGGCCCAAAATGTCACGGATGTGTCTTTTTTTTGTAGTGTCTTGAGGACACAAAGATCAGGGGCACACATGTGACATACTTCGTCCTTACCGTTAATGCATTTACCAATAAAGAGAGCAAAGTAATGTATAGCAGGAAAATGAATGCTCCCTATGGTAGATTCTCCCACAGTAATACTAGCAAGAAAATTTCTAACTTCATATTTGGGAGGATCATTAATATTACCCCACTGAGGGAGTTTGCAAGCAGTTGTAAAATCCTCAAAATCCATGGTATAAGATGTATCATAAATATCAAACATAACACTAGGAGAATTACGCGAAGAAATATATTCGAACCTCCGCACAAAGGAATCGGTCAATTGATAATACTGAGGACACTTATCTTGTAAGAAGTCCTCCAGCTCGGCATTATGCACATACACGTCAAATTCCTCCTTGAAGCCTACTTCGACCATAAAATCATCGGATGGCCAATCACAAGCCCGTACATTTGCATCCCTAGGCAAATTAACATCTTGTTCACGTATAGCAATCCTGGGCCCTTTCTTTGCCGAGGAACCACCTTGGTACATTCTTCTAAGCATATTTCTTTTTTTGAAAATTTCTGAAATTTTAGTAACTTCAAAAATAAAAGTGGATAAAACTAAACAAGATTGATAGCAACTACTCCTGCAAGTGCCTGGAGCCTATATCATGCATTGGAATTGCTTGGTACCTCAAAAATTTAACATGCAAGCTCAAGAACATGGTGACCTATGCAGCAAAAATTTGCAATGAATAACGCACTAGAACAAAAACTAATTGGACCAACGGAGGAGTCACATACCAAGCAACAATCTCCCAAAGCAGTTTTGCAAATGAAGCTTTGAACTAAGAGATCAAAAATCGCAGCAAAACGAGCTAGAACTCGGGCTTGAGCTGGATGGCGATTTTTTTGGGTAGAATATGAAGTGTGTGGGTGCTGGCATAAGTGGAGGGGAGCCACCAGGGGGCCACGAGACAGGGGGGCACGCCCTACAGGGGGGCGCGCCCTCCTCTCTCGTGGCCTGGTGCTTGGCCCTCCTGTAGTGTTTTCAGTGCCTAAAATCCTCAAATATTCAAGAAAAAATCATACTAAATTTGCAGGGCATTTGGAGCACTTTTATTTTCAGACTATTTTTTATTGCACGGATAATTCAGAAACCAGACAGATAATACTATTTTTCCTTTATTTATTCTAAATAACAGAAAGTAAAATGAGGGTACAGAAGGTTGTGCCTTCTAGTTTCATCCATCTCGTGATCATCAAAATGAATCCACTAACAAGGTTGATCAAGTCTTGTTAACAAACTCATTCCGAATAACACGAAACTGGAGAAATTTCGAATAACACTAAGTTACCTCAACGGGGATATGGAAATCCCCAACAATAAGAATATCATACTTTTTCTTGGCAGTAGGGAGAGAAAATTCAAAACCTCCAAAAATGATAGTTGGAACTTTTTCAATAGAATTGATACTATGAACTTGAGATTGTTTCCTCGGAAAGTGTACCGTATGCTCATTACCATTAACATGAAAAGTGACATTGCCTTTGTTGCAATCAATAAAAGCCCCTGCAGTATTAAGAAAAGGTCTACCAAGGATAATAGACATACTATCGTCCTCGGGAATATCAAGAATAACAAAGTCCGTCAAGATAGTGACATTTGCAAGCACAATAGGCACATCCTCACAAATACCGACAGGTATAGCAGTTGATTTATCAGCCATTTCCAAAGATATTTCAGTAGGTGTCAACTTATTCAATTCAAGTCTATGATATAAAGAGAGGGGCATAACACTAACACCGGCTCCAAGATCACATAAAGCAGTTCTAACATAATTTCTTTTAATGGAGCATGGTATAGTTGGAACACCCGGATCTCCAAGTTTCTTTGGTATTCCACCCTTAAAAGTGTAATTAGCAAGCATGGTGGAAATTTCAGCTTCCGGTATCTTTCTTTTATTTGTGATGATATCCTTCATATATTTAGCATAAGAATTTACTTTAAGCATATCAGTTAAGCGCATACGTAAGAAAATAGGTCTAATCATTTCAGCAAAGCGCTCAAAATCCTCATCATCTTTTGACTTGGATGGTTTAGGAGGAAAGGGCATGGGTTTCTGAACCCGTGGTTCTCTTTCTTTACCGTGCTTCCTAGCAATAAAATCTCTCTTATCATAACGTTGATTCTTTGATTGTGGGTTATCAAGATCAACAGCAGGTTCAATCTCTACATCATTGTCTTTGCTAGGTTGAGCATCAACATGAACTTTATCATTAACATTATCACTAGGTTCATGTTCATCACCTGATTGTGTTTCAGCATCAGAAATAGAAATATCATTGGGATTCTCAGGTGTGTCTACAGTAGGTTCACTAGAAGCATGCAACGTTCTATCGTCTTTCTTTTTCTTCTTCTTAGAAGAATTAGGTGCCTCTAAATTATTTCTCTGAGAATCTTGCTCGATTCTCTTAGGGTGGCCTTCAGGATACAAAGGTTCCCGAGTCATTCTACCAGTTCTAGTAGCCACTCTAACAGCAAAGTCATTTTTATTATTCAATTCATCAAGCAAATCATTTTGAGCTTTGAGTACTTGCTCGGCTTGAGTAGCAACCATAGAAGCATATTTGCTAACGCGGTGAAGTTCATCTTTAACTCTAGCCAGATTATCACCTACGCGACCTATCTCGAAAGTATTATTCTTTAACTCTCTACCAACATAAGCGTTAAAACTTTCTTGTCTAGCCATAAAGTCATCAAATTCATCTAAGCATGGGCTATGAAATTTAGTACAGGGTATTTCAACTTTGTCGTATCTATAGAGAGAATTTACCTTCACTACCTGTGTCGGGTTATCAAGACAATGTGGTTCTTCACGCGGTAAATTAAGACCATGAATTTCTTCAATAGGAGGTAAACTCTTAACATCTTTAGCTTTAATACCTTTTTCTTTCATTTATTTCTTTGCCTCTTGCATATCTTCAGGACTGAGAAATAAAACACCTCTCTTCTTTGGAGTGGGTTTAGGAATAGGCTCAGGAGTTGGCTCAATTGGTTCAGGAATTACTTCAGGAACTGGCTCGGGAAGAGTCCAATTATTTTCATTAGTCAACATATTATTCAATAGTATTTGAGCTTCGTCGACTGTTCTTTTCCTGAAAACACAACCAGCACAACTATCCAAGTAGTCCTTGGAAGCATCGGTTAGTCCATTATAAAAGATATCAAGTATTTCATTTTTCTTAAGAGGATGATCAGGCAAAGCATTAAGTAACCGGAGAAGCCTCCCCCAAGATTGTGGGAGACTCTCTTCTTTGATTTGCACAAAATTATATATTCCACGCAAGGCAGCTTGTTTCTTATGAGCAGGGAAATATTTAGCAGAGAAGTAATAAATCATATCATGGGGACTACGCACACAACCAGGAGCAAGAGAATTATACCAAGTCTTAGCATCACCCTTTAATGAGAACGGAAATATATTAAGGATATATAAATAGCGAGACTTCTCATCATGAGTAAATAGGGTGGCTATATCATTCAGCTTGGTAAGATGTGCCACAACAGTTTCAGATTCAAGGCCATAAAAAGGATTAGATTCAACTAAAGTAATAATATCAGGATCAACAGAGAATTAATAATCCTTATGAGTAACACAGATAGGTGAAGTAGCAAAAGCAGGATCGGGTTTCATTCTAGCATTAAGAGACTGCTGCTTCCATTTAGCTAATAATTTCTTAAGATTAGATCTATCATTGCAAGCAAGAATTTCCATAGCAGCTTCTTCATTCATAACATAACCCTTAGGAACAACAGGCAATACATAATCATTGGGGGAACGTTCATCATCACTACCATCAATAGCATCTTCAATATTTTCATTCCCCCTAACTCTAGCAAGTTGTTCATCTAGAAATTCACCTAATGGCAAAGTAGTATCACGCATAGAAGTAGTTTCATCATGCATAGCAGAAGTGGCATCATCAATAACATGCGACATATCAGAATTCATAGCAGTAGCAGGTTTAGGTGTCGCAAGCTTACTAATAACAGAAGGAGAATCCAATGCAGAGCTAGATGGCAGTTCCTTACCTCCCCTCGTAGTTGAGGGATAGATCTTGGTCTTAGCGTCTTTCAAGTTCTTCATAGTGATCAACAGATATAAATCCCAAGTGACTCAGAGAATAGAGCTATGCTCCCCGGCAACGGCGCCAGAAATAAGTCTTGATAACCCACAAGTGTAGGGGATCGCAACAGCTTCGAGGGTGAAGTACAACCCAAATTTATTGATTCGACACAAGGGGAGCCAAAGAATATTCTTGAGTATTAGCAGTTGAGTTGTCAATTCAACCACACCTGGATAACTTAGTATCTGCAGGAAAGTATTTAGTAGCAAAAGTGGTATGATAGTAATGGTAACAGTAGCAACAGTAAAGGTAAATGTTTTGGGGTTTTTTTAGTAGTTGTAACAGTAGCAACGGAAAAGTAAATAAGCGAAGAACAATATGTGAAAAGCTTGTATGCAATGGATCAGTGATGGATAATTATGCCGGATGCGATTCCTCATGCAATAGTTATAACATAGGGTGATATAGAACTAGCTCCAATTCATCAATGTAATGTAGGCATGTATTCCGTAAATAGTCACACGTGCTTATGGAAAAGAACTTGCATGACATCTTTTGTCCTACCCTCCCGTGGCAGCGGGGTCCTAGTGGAAACTAAGGGATATTAAGGCCTCCTTTTAATAGAGAACCGGGCCAAAGCATTAACACATAGTGAATACATGAACTCCTCAAACTACGGTCATCACCGAGAAGTATCCCGATTATTGTCACTTCGGGGTTGTCGGATCATAACACATAATAGGTGACTATAGACTTGCAAGATAGGATCAAGAACACACATATATTCATGAAAACATAATAGGTTCAGATCTGAAATCACATCACTCGGGCCCTAGTGACAAGCATTAAGCATAGCAAAGTCATAGCAACATCAATCTCAGAACATAGTGGATACTAGGGATCAAACCCTAACAAAACTAACTTGATTACATGGTAAATCTCATCCAACCCATCACCGTCCAGCAAGCCTACGATGGAATTACTCACGCACGGCGGTGAGCATCATGAAATTGGTGATGGGGGATGGTTGATGATGACGACGGCGATGAATCCCCCTCTCCGGAGCCCCGAACGGACTCCAGATCAGCCCTCCCGAGAGAGATTAGGGCTTGGCGGCGGCTCCGTGTCGTGAAACGCGATGAAACTTTCTCCTTGATTTTTTTCTCCCCGAGACGGTATATATGGAGTTGGAGTTGAGGTCGGAGGAGGTCCGGGGGGGGCATGAGATAGGAGGGCGCGCCCTGGGGGGCGCCCCCTGTCTCGTGGACAGCCCGTGGGCCCCCTGACCTTGATTCTTTCGCCAAAAATTCTTATTAAATCTGAAAAGTGCCTCCGTGGATTTCTAGGACATTCCGAGAACTTTTCTTTTCTACACATAAAACAACATCATGGCAGTTCTGCTGAAAACAGCGTCAGTCCAGGTTAGTTTCATTCAAATCATGCAAGTTAGAGTCCAAAACAAGGGCAAAAGTGTTTGGAAAAGTAGATAAGTTGGAGACGTATCAGTTATCGAGCTGAACGTGTGCTGAACGCGGAGGTGCCGTACGCTCGGTACTTGATCGGGGCGGATCGTGAAGGTGTACGACTACATCAACTGCGTTGATAAAAGCTTCCGCTTAGCGATCTTCAAGGGTATGAAGATACACTCCCCCTCTCGTTGCTATGCATCACATAGATAGATCTTGCGTGATCGTAGGATTTTTTTTAAATTACTGCGTTCCCCAACATGATCATGACGTGTATGTTAGTGCGGTAAACCAATTGTTTTGTGCTATGTTCTTCAACAGTGTCATCAATGCTTTCTATGAGTAGATACATGAACGATCTAGAGCACATGGTGATGTGAGGGCATTGCACATTGTTTGTGTGAGTGTTTAATTGGATATTATACATGACGTTTTTGTAGCTTCCCTTTAAATTGCATTTTTATCATGATGACATAGTGAGACTTTGTTACAATGGTCTGGCTTTCCAAGGTCTTTTTATGCTGCTCCTGAGTATGTTGGTTGCCTAAGAAAAGTCATGCTTCGGGTTCTTTGGGTTTCATTTTAGTTAAGAAAGATAAAATCTTGTGAAGTAAAGGGCTTGTAGATTTGATCTACATGGGGGTCATGCGTTTAATGAAGTTTAGTATGAGGCTCGAGATTTTTTACCTGTGTTTCATACACCCCTGAAAGTTAAACTAGCAATAAAAAGTAATCACACTTAATTGTTAAGCATGAATCAAAACTTGACCACTTAACCGTAGAAGCCACGATAATTAGAAGAAGAAAAGATAAGTAGGGACATTATACTTGTTTTTGCAAGGTATATGCATGTGACGTAGTATAACCTTTGTGATGGCAATGAAATTTTATTTTATGCTATACATTGTAATACTTCCTCCATTTCAGTTTACAAGTCCTGCGCGTATAACTAGGTTGCCAATTTTATCACCGTAATATAAACTATATAACACAAAAATTATACCGTTTGAAAATAGAACATCTGAAGTTTATATTGGTATATTTTTTTAATATATGACTTGTATTAGGTTGGTCAAATTGACGACCTAGAAGTACGTGCACGCCCTGTAAACTGAAAGAGAGGGAGTATATTTTTTACATGGCCTACATGGCATGCTACAACATGATGGAGGGAGCCACATGATTGACATTTAATTTTATTGACCTGTGTGTCAAACTTCCTGTAATGCAATTATTTATTGGCTATGGAGATAACAATTCAATTTTTGAATGGGAAAGCTTGAAATTGTAACATACACATGATCAATTTTTTTCTAAACGATGGGCATGCATCTTTTGTAAATGTCCGATCAACACAAAATAACCTCCGACGCAGCAAAGATTGCGATCGCCCCTGGTTCTAACTATGTATACAGACACAATGGGTTGGTTGGCTGTAGTTGGAACTAACACTTTGTTTGAGTGACATGCACTAGGACTGGGCTTAGACAAAGCTTATGGCTCCAATGTCGTCGCCGATAAGAGATAGGACAGGAAATTAGCATGCGAGGACAAGCAAGAGATGACCTAATCGACACCGAGGCCGAGGATAGCCGCAAGTGCTGTGCCGCCGCCAACAGTGGCAAAGAACAATCGGCCAAAACCTCATCCATCTGCTCACCGGGTTGACCAACATGTTGTTATTGTGCAGACAGAGCAAGTCACATTGTACACGGTTTCACCTAAAGAACACGTGTGCGATGTTTCCCACCATCGCACACGGTTCCTACAATTAAATCGTCTGTGATACTTTGCACACGCGATGGACAGATTATGCAACATCCGCGATGCTTCTCATCACCGCAGACAAAATAGATAAGAGATAAGATAAGATAGGGAATTGAGATACGGGGAAATGAGACAGAGATGACCTAAAATCGAAACTGAAGTTGAGAGTATAGCCACACGAGCGCTTTTGCCGTGTCAAGGAACAAGCGACCAAACCCTCATCCGTCCGTTTCTTTCACCGAGTTGACCAACGAGCCTCACGCGCCCTGTGCCCGTAGCCTCACCTCCCGGTCACGGCACCCCACACCAGCAGCCCTGCCCGGGGAGCATCACTGAGCAGTAAAATAAAAGAGCAGCGGGCCACTGAGGAGACGCATGGCCCAGCACGCAGAGAGAGACGGGTACAAAGTGGGGGAGTCGTGCGGCACGCAGCGACCTCTGTCCGTGCGCGCGACGGATTCCTCTGGCTCCAGGGGCCCCGTGCTGCCCATGTCATGTGCCCCGCCCCCGCCACGTCTCCCGTCGCCTTTCGCCCATCGACGCCGCCTGCCACCGCCTGCACGGCTCCTCGTGGCCTCCTGTTTGGTCCTGACCTCATCCTCCAACCGGATGCTCTGCGGCGCTGCGCGCCTATGACGGCACGGCAGGCGCTAGCCCTTTGACCGTCCCACCGCCGGAAAAGAGGCCACAGCGCTCGCCGTTCAATGCCCTGGGTCTGGACTCTGGACGGACGCGGGACGTGCATGGGCCAATGGCCGGCGGCCGGCGTGGTCCGTGCCCGCGGTGCATGCAAGTACGAGGCCGGCACCCACGTTTCGCTTCGCGGCTCGTTTTGGGCTCGTGGGTGGGTACCGTGCGTGGTGCGGCTCGGGGCAGGGCAGATCCCGTGAACAATGCTACGCCCCGGCCGGTTTGTATGGTCTTTTTTGGCCGCCTCGTCCCGGTCGGGGAAATCATGCACGATCAAATCACGCGGTTACCGACCGACACCACGGACGGTACGTGACGCTCCTCTTGAAGATGTTCACAAACAATCTCGTAAGAGACTGGCAGAAAAGGCAATCCTTCTAAAATGATCCTGCCACCCGACTACAGGGGCCTAAACTTTGGCCGCAAAGGCGGAAGATCAATTAGATGCAGGACTAATGATGTTTACGAGCTTCCTATTACTGGTGATCAGCTAGGGCTAATGATGTTTTTAGCGATGCAATTAAGTGTCACAGCCGAGCTTCCTGCCAGAGAAAGATAATGATGGTGGCTGACGATGACGAAAGAAGAAAGTTACGCTCCACTACCACCAGTACAAACGCACGCGCGCTAAAATAACGCTGGCACCACGTGGGCAGAGGCGCCTTTTACACTAGATTAATCGGCGCCTTTCGTAAATCAAATGTGAACCTAGACTTTGACAGTCATGGACAGCAAACTAACTCTGGATATGCTGGCAATAGACAACATCACATGTCGCTGGTCTCCCGAATATATAATTTACTCCTAGCTAGATTACCACTGATGATCTACCTGAGCACTGCACTTGCACATTCTTACGCGAGCTGTTGGGACAAAATAAGGCAGCGGCCGCTTTCGTGATAATGGGGATCTTTGAAACATCTGCGAAAGCAAAAGCTTGACACAACATCAGGCCTACTGCTTGATAGCGATCTTCTTTGACCGCCCATGCGCCCATGCATATCTTCATGGACGCACGTCCGTGGAGTCGCGCATATGATTTGGTTGCCGTCGGCCCAGATGTTGACGTGCATCTTCTGCTGCCGCCTTCCAAATACTAGTGTACTCCCAGCGAACGACCGACCGGTGTGTCTGGACAAACTGTTGTCGAGGATACCGTATTTTTTTTTACTGTCAGTGCTATCAAGCAAAAAAAAATGTACTGGAAATTACGAGTGTGTTCTGGTACCAAGAGTCTGGACCTGTAATCCAAGTTTCTAATTTGCACATCCAGTCGATCGAAGGCAAAAAGGAACGGTAGTACGTTCTTTCAAGCAAAATAAAAGGAAAAGGAAATGTAGTACTACTAGAGTAAACAATAGCCGCCTGTGACGAGACGAAGGTACTTGGAGGATCGCTTTGGTAGCATGGGCAGATTGCGGGCATGATTGGCCCCGTCAGAGCGATGCCAGTTTTCACTTCCACTGAATTTCCAACTCACCATGTGAATACAATACGTTTTCTACGGTTTGATTAGTGCCACTGACGCACTAAACAGACAAGTAGCAGCGTATAATCGCCAGTCAGTCAGTCAGTGCCTCGCATGTTTACGAGCTACTAGTACCACTCGCTTTACGGGGTGAGACACATGTGCCTGAGAAAAGCCGGCGAGTTTTGGGCTCTTTTCAGCTCACCAAAGTGCGGAGCTGGGACTAAAGAAAAGGCTGCGTCACTGGCGCATGTCGTGCTCGTGTGCGTGCGCTCTGCCCGGCACACGACGCCCTGTCTCCCCGCCGTCACACGGAGCCGACGCATGCGACAGCGGCCGTGCCGTGCACCGGCGGGATCCAGTCGAACGCCCGTGCATGCGCCGCGCTCACCGCCACGACGGTGACGGTGACCGTGCCGCGTTTTCTCTCGGCGGAATCCGACGCCCGTGCGTCCGGTTTCCGCATGCTCCAAAGCCGTGCGCATCGATCAGGACTCAGGAGGCAGGTTCAGATAAACTCACATGCCGCGAGCTTCCAGCTCGTCGATGCTGTTGGGGATTACGGCGAAAAGGATGCGTGTTTTGGAGCGCTGTACTGTAATGCCCTGCGCTGCTGGGCACATGGATTGATCACTGGTGTGTGGACGCATGCCTTGGACGGTTTCCGCGCAAGTTGAGGAATGTTGAGACATTTTTGTTTATCACGTGTACAGCGGGCCACGTACTTACGATCTTCTCTAAAAGCAAGTATAATAGAGATGAGTCAGCAGGCTATATGGAATAAACTAGTATATTTTTGCTTAGTTGGAGGAAAGAGAAGAGGAGAGAGAAGGTAAGCGGGCTCTTCGTGAAGAGCCAGCTCTATCACGTGCTCCTAGGCATTTTGTGAGAATAAAAGGTGGGCCACATAATGAAAAAGTAGTACACTTTTTTGATCTCCTATTATACATGTTGGCTATAAGATGGGTTGTAGATGACATGGCACTGACTTATAGCCAGCAGCTGGCTTCTAACCAAGCAGCAGGCTTCTAACCAAGCAGCAGGCTAGCGCGGGTAGTGGAATGCTTTTGTTTTTGTAGCCTAGCTTTAAAGCAAGCAATTCTATCCATCATTAGGGCCTGTGGGACGCATGATCCCTCCCTCGCCGGGCCTGAATGCTAAACTATAATGCTTTCGAAGCTGGTCCCTGCGATTCATGTCCATGATTAAGGTTGGCTACTGTAGCTACTAATAGCTAAGCTGGCCGGGCGAAGCTGCTTAGGAAGCTGCCTCTGCACTGTAGTGCACTAATGCAACGCTCCAACCACTGGCTGGCTCTCAGCATATGATGCTTAGCGAGCGGAAAAGGTTAGGGGAAAGCAAACAAGGCTCCGAGCTGTGTGACACCGGCGCTAAACCTAAGCGCACGCACGCTCCCCCACCACTAGGCACCGCTAGCTAACCCTTAGCATCGCCATTAATCAACTCGCTAATCGCAATCGCCATGATCTCCTCGCCTAGAAAGAGACACGGCAGCGTCATTGTACTGTACTAGTACCACTACCATCTGTGCTGATCCGCTAGATTATCGCTCCAGAATTACCGTCTCCGTGATTTGAGTACACGGTAGACATGTCGATGTCGTTTTGCATTGCAACGAAGAACTGTTAAAAAATGGGAAGTAAAATGTCGTGTCGAACGGACTCATGCATGCATGCGTCCCAAGCGGATACGACGGTTCACGGATCACATCACCGCAAAGCATGGCGTAGCGTGCTCTCTTTGGACCCCAGCATATATCTAAAACTACATGATACATCCATTTCTGCGACAAGTAATTCCGAACGGAGGAAATAGCACATTAGCAGCGCGTGCGTGGCGACATAGGGTTTTCACTGTGCGTGCGTGCACGGGACGGTTCGGGCCAGGCACGTCGGGCGCGTCCGATCTGCCGGGGCTGTTCCGTGCTCGGCACAACGGTGAGGGGCGCGGGGCACCACCTGCATGATTGTGCCTTTCCGCCCTCTCTCTCCTTCTTTCCATCGACAGACAGACAGAGCGACGAGACTGAGAGGTGGAGACAGTGGCGTAGAGTAGAGTAGACAGTGAACCATGAGCGAATGATTGACGGCGCTGTTGGACTTGACGCGTCCCTGTCCCTGCGCCTCCTGTCCGTGCGTCCGTCCTCGGATTCAGGTCAGGATCCACAGCTCGCTCTCCAGTCTTTCTCCTGTGCCGTCTCTGCACGTACGGTGGTGCCACTGTTGGATCGGCGCCCCCAGAGATTCCCATCTCGTGGCCGCCCAGCAGCCATGGCGAGCTTCATTATCAGCTGGTTAAGCTCACTAACCCCTGTCGGTGAGCGAGACCGTGCAACGGCAGCGGCTGTGCTGCTCACTGTTCTCCGTCTCGGTCCGCGGACTGTTGCCTGCGGATCACACGGAATGGATCCACTGCTCGTGCATGCTCGCTGTCAAGCGTGCGTGACATGCCCTACAGGATATGGAAATCAGGAACAGCGTCTACTATGTAAGGTCTGTGCGTGTGCGTGCGTGTAAAGGTGCTGAATGCAGAGTCGATGCATACATGTAGCACTGCATTTCTGAATCTCTGAACGGCGGAAGAAGAACATGGTCATTCAGGATTATCGCTGGCAACTAACTGAAACTGAAAGAACCATGATCGCCGCACAGGCGCATGCACGTTGCGTTAAGGATAGAATCAGACGTTGAGAGAGAGAGGAGAAAAACTACGGAAAACAGCAGGCAGAGATCGATCGCGGAAGAAAAACATGTGCATGCATTCATCTCGGCGACGACAAGCATGGCGCCTGTACTGCTGCGCCCTGCGAGATCTTGTCACTCTGCGGTCTGCCTGCGCATCTTTATCGTCCATGTGACGTACCGCCATTAAGCACGGCTTTGGTCCGTACCGCGGAGACTGTTGCGGAGCAGCGGCGGCGGCAGAGGCCACCCCAAACAGGCAGGCGATGAGACGACGATACAACTGCGAGTCTCAAGGACAGGTTATGAATGCAAATGCAGGTACGCAGTGCAGTGCTATGCAACAGCAACTGCAACTGCAACAGCCTAGGTTGTTTAACAATCGCTTTACCCGAGCGTCATTAACTTCAGAGGCATCGAGCAAATATCAGGCCTTCAATGGCTGCATAGATGCGTGCGAGGCAGGCACGGGTACTTGCGTCGCATAGTGTTTCGTTGTGTTGTGTTTATCACTTGTTCGCATGAGCACCCACTTCAGAATCAGATAAAAATGTACTAGGAGCAGTAAAATACAGTCCACGAGATCCATCTAGTTCACTTGGAGCATCTCCCATAGGCGCACACAACGCGCCGCGCACTAAAATCTGGTTTGTGACGCGCCCATCGCCAGGTTTGACGCGGCGCAGCGCTGGCTCCAACAACCGCGTTAAAATACAGCATGCGCGAGCAACCGGCGCATCACATCTGTTGCATTTTGGACACAACACATCCACAAAATAAAGACATGACATATAATTTAAATCACGAACATCATTCAACCAAGTTTAAAATAAATAGTTCAATTTATTATTACAACTCAAACAAATAGTATCTTTCATGAAATACAACAAATAGTTCAACAATACAACATCAAACGCACAAGTCATGATGCTCTTTGGCGGCCATTTCAAGCATACCACTCCTCAATGAGATCCTTTTTGAGTTCATTATGCGCTGCCGGACCTCGAATGACATGATAGGAGGCAACAAAACGGGCCACTCTTTCAGCCCTCCGCCGCACTCGCACGGGATGTACCAAGAGCTCATAGTGAGAGTAGTGTAGATCTTGGCCACGTTCATTCTCGATGATCAAGTTGTGCATTATCACACAAGCGTGCATTATGTACCAAAGCATCTTCTGATCCCAAAATCTAGCCGGTCCTCTCACAATAGCAAATTGGGCTTGCAAAATCTCAAAAGCTCTCTCCACATCTTTTTCTAGCCGCCGCCTAAGCAATGTGGAAATCAAGATATTGGCGGCGCTGACTAGAGAGAGAGGGAGGAAGCTGCGGCCGCGCGGGGAGAGACCGGGGAAGCGCCGGAACGGTCGCTGGAAAAATGGGGTGGCGCGGGCGGCGGCGGCGGCGCAGCTGGATGGGTAGATGGAGTTGCGCGCGAGCGCTCGAGAGTCCAGCGTATGGGAGCGGGCGCAGCAAATAAACGGCGCGTGATGGCGTTTCCGCCCACGCGCTGAGTTACATATGCCGAGCGCGCGTTTTTTGTGTGTTCGCTGGAGCGCCCGAAACGGTGGCGCGCGCTAAAAGCACTACTTTTTCAGCGCGGTGCGTATATAGCGCGGCGGTTAGAGATGCTCTTAACAATCTACTGTCTACGCGGGGCAAAATGAAAAGTGTTGCCCACATCTCGTTGCAGTCTAGGAACAATACAATCTACACGTAACAGTCCAGGGTATCTTTATCGAGAATGCAGAAGCTGGCCATCCAACCATGTCTCCTCAATAATGTTCACTCCTGTTTCTTTTCTTTTCTAAATCCTCAACACTCAAAATAACTGTAGCAAATAGCAACCAAATATCCCTAGTACAACATAATCCAAACATAAATATCACACTTGAGATTACGGATGTCCAACAAGTTTACATAATTCATCGACCTAGATTCAAAGATCATCAAGGCAGAATCGATATAGGTCTTCCAGCATATATTGCCCCTCAAGTTGCTGTTATGTTCTATAGATCGTGTAGGATTAGGAATACGGCATAGATCAATCTGTATATACACTGTTTATGCATCTGTATTAATCTGGGAGGAGAGGATCACAAAGAGATGAGAGGAGAAAGAGTGGCTACCTTCTCCTGTAGTGGAGAAGCTCCCGGTGCCGGCCATGGTGAGGTGGCCGGTGATGGCAGAGAGTGGTGAGTGCGTGAGTGGCGGCGGTGGAGGGCCTGGTGGCGCTTCCTGTCGCTTCACTGCCTCCCTCTGGATCGGATTAGGGTTAGGAGTGGGGAACAGTGGCGGCGACGAACCTCGTACCCCGTGCCCCTGGTCCCCACCTCTTCTTTATAGCACTGCACGACAGGGGCCCATCAGCCTTGCTTGGGCTGGACGCCCCCGATCAGGGCGTGGGTCAAGGGCCCAATGAGCCGTTGGGTCCATTGGTGGAGAGATCAACCTAACAGTTGCATCCAATAATGTATGTGTGTGAATGACCTGCGCATGTAGTAGTGTAGGACAACGTGTGCGGGCTATACAATGTGTAGACCAACATTGGATGAATGAATGAATTGACCAACATGTAGGGCGATTGAAAGAAAAACTTATGATTTCCAAGGTTGACGAACCCAATGGCCACATTGTCTCTAGTCGGTGAATGGTATGTCAAACCTTCATAACGAAGTTGGAGATGGTGTACAATTGATGCATTAGTGACTTTATATTGCGCTCATGGATGCCGTGCATATCATTGGGTGTGCCGTGCTTTTGCTCATGAAACAAAACATGCACACAGTTCCAAAAGGTCGAGCCCGTTTGCCTCATGCCTACAAAGTCCGTCGATACGACCAACCACACATCGCGTAACAACTCATCATCAATCACCGTGTAACCCGCCATGAATTACTCTGGAAACATCAAACAGTTCAACAAAAAAGAGCAATGTATTTGACCAAACACGTGTTGAGTTGGTGTTTGACATGGACGACGTCGACAGGGGTGACAAAGGGTAGCTGGCTGCGGAGGGATCTTGGGTGGACGGCGCCATAGTCCAAGCAATCAGGCACATGGGTGGGGGCTGCAGACGTTCGAGGATGCCTGGGTGGCGGCCGAAGAGGTACAACGACGACGTCAGCCGAGGATGATGCGGATGCAAGACAAGGGCAGGGGTGGAGTGCAAGAAAAGTTGTCTTACAAAGGATTTCTTATGGACAAATCTCATACTATACTTCAATTCTACAAATCCAGTGACCAACTAAGAAAATTTCCCAAGGATTGTAATGCAATGTAATGTTGTTTATCTGTAAAGTGTGTTTGTAAATGACTTTTTTTAAAACACCTGTAATTTTATTCATGGACATAACAATGGTACACTGAATTTGACCTAAGATCCAAAAAAATTACAAAGTAACTCCTATAACTAAGAATTACAATGAAATCTCTTGAAAACACCTTCTTGGTGGCATCAATATATGCTCGAAAAAATACACCAAAGACTTTGATAAAGAGTCTGTAATTAGACTGGAGCAACAATGTTGTCACTCTTTTATCCGCACAAACATTAATAATAATGGCTTCTGAAAGCGCATTGAGTCGCCCATCGAAAAAGATGGGACGCCTTAATCGATGAACGTACTTGGGTCAGAGATGATCCTCTAGAAATGCAGGCTATCGAATCATATCTTCACCATGGCGTCGATGAAAAATTTCACCTACACAAAGAATCAGACCAACAAAAAAACTTGACACATCAACATAAACTCATCAGCTTTCAAAACGGATCTACGAGGACAAAAAACTCTCTAATCTCATGGCACCACCCAAAAAACAATAGGAAATTTATTCTCACGAAACTATGATGATCACTAGACATCGACTAAGGACATAGATGTGTTGAAGATCCGAGATCACCCACCTCTCAGTGCCAAGATGGCAGCCGAAGGTGAGGGGACCAAATTTTGCCGATGGAGGCAGCTACGGCGGCATGAGAACACTATATGCCTTACGCTTTTCAGAAAAAGAAACCAAAGTGATTTTTTCTAAGGATTTCAATCCTTCATCAAAATTTCTACGAGAATTGAAAGAAAGAATCCCTAAGGGCCTCGTGTACGCGACGAGGCAGAACCCCGGCCCAGTCGGTCGGTACTCCGTCCACCCGGTCCATGCCCACTCCACTAACGCGGGCCTCCAGATATAACACGGTCGACAGCGCGGCCCACCGGCATGAATGCAAGCCGCGCGAGAATTGACCCGCATTCACGCCCACAAACGCGAGCCCCACAGAGCCCGTCGGCCTGGGCCCCGAGCAAACCCAGAGAGGGCCCCACGCGCGCGGACCCACCTGTCGGCGCGCGTCGATGCGGGCGCCGGGGCAGACGGACGGGAGCCAGTAAAGGCGGCCGGGCCCCAGGCCGCCATTTGGAGACGTTTTTTCTGTGTCCCATCACCGCCCACCGCCCACCTCCAGCGTTAGGCTGGTCATAATGGAAAGTAACTTAGACTAGTAACATACATATGACCAGCCTTAGTATAGCTGTGCGTGTGCGTGGCGTTTTGTTTTTGTTTTTGCTGCGCTCGCCGTTCCGCGTGGAGGCGTTTCGAAAAGTTGTTCCGTCACAGGCTTTTCTCCCCCCGCACCCAGCCCAGTCCAGTCCAGCGGCGCCGCGGGGGAGAGGGAGAGGGAGGGATCGCCGGAGGGAGGGAAGGAGGGGATGGCGGCGGCGGCGAGCTTCGGGCTGATGGACAAGGCCTACTTCGTGGGGCGGGGCGAGATCCTCAGCTGGGTCAATGCCACGCTGCAGCTCTCCCTCAACAAGGTCGAGGAGGTCAGTCCAGTCGCCCACGCTTGCTTCCGATCCCCCATTCTGGTCCCCGCGTTCCCCGCGTGCTAGGCTGGCCGCGCTGTGCTGGAGGGGGGGAGTTCGTGGGTGCTGCGGCGCGGCTCGGTTCGGATTTCGGCGGTGCTGATTTGGGGGTGCTTTGTTCTTGTGTTCTGTGTCGATGCAGGCGGCGTCGGGGGCGGTGCAGTGCCAGCTGCTGGACATGGTTCACCCTGGGTCGGTGCCGATGCACAAGGTTAGGATGCGTCCTGCCCCGGCTGATCTGTTTCGGAGCGTTGCGCTTAGGCGGGCTTGGCTTAGAATCTTAGATGGCCGCGGATGCTTATTATTTTGGGGGTGTTTTGCAGGTGAATTTCGATGCCAAGACGGAGTACGACATGATCCAGAACTACAAGATTCTCCAGGATGTCTTCAACAAGCTGCGGATAGGCAAGGTACGGGTGATTCTCCCGGCTTGGCTATTTCCCGGCCCTCTTGATCCATCGATTTATTTGTAATGCATTTTGTCAATGAGTGAAGGCAAGGTGACAGATATCTGTTCGGTAATTCGGTTTATATATGCGGTGTGTCGAGATTCAGTCTGGAACAGATATCTGTAATTGTTGTCAGCATGTGGTATAGCCGCAAGATGATTCGATGACTTGCTAAATTTGCTGTGCAGTACTCAAGTTATGCTCATTGTTGTGCACAGTGAGGAGGGATGTGGTTGAGATTACGACCTGTGTTTATGTGCATTGAAAGCTAATTTTCAAAGTTTGGTTGGGTGAAGTAGGCGTGTGATGACGCATCACAAGGCAAAGTTTGGTGTTGTGTGACTGTCTGTGTTCAGCACTTGACACTTGATATCAGGGAAGGCCTTGATAGTCTGGTGGTGGTTATTGTCTTAATGGTTAGTGTCGCATGTCAGAAGAAGTATATATATTCAACTTGTACTGTTCTGTTTATGTTCTGATTCTGCACAATATAAAGTTTAGAGTTGTGCTTTCTGAATGTTTTGCCGATTTTATGGCCTGTGTTTTAGCAAAACTGAGCTAAGGCAGCTTCATCTCGGTCCTTCAGCTTCTATTCTTATTACTATGAGGTAATCCATAGCATAAAAAGTTCATTGTTGTGCTAATTAGTGGATGGATGCTTCTGCAGAATATTGAGGTCAACAAACTTGTTAAAGGGCGGCCATTGGACAACTTGGAGTTTCTGCAATGGCTGAAAAGATATTGTGATTCTGTAAATGGTGGAATCATGAATGAGTATGTGCCATGGTTATGTTAAATGCAAAGGAACTGCAATTTGTCAGTAACTATTGAACTGACAAGACTATTTTCTTGTTTTAGAAACTACAATCCTGTAGAAAGGAGGTCCAAGGGTTGCAAAGAGCGCACCCACAAGGGTCCCAACAAGTCATCCAAATCACTTCAAGCCAACAGATTATCTAGTGCTAACTCAGCAGATGGAGGTGCCCTGAATTCTAATACTGATCTTGGTACTTGTCAAAAATCTTTCTTTTAGTATATGTTTTTCTTTCTTTTTTAGTAGTATATGCAAGATCAGTTCCATGCTATTCTTAATAAATTGGTGATGTTCCTTGATAAAACGCAAAGGCATTAAGTGAAGCTGTTCATCAGTTATCAGTTTATATGCTAATTTTTTATGTGGAATAGCATAGAGGCTTTGTGCGACTTCGTTAAATACTTAAATGACTCTATGCTAACTCAATTATGCAGCTTCTCCAGTTGGAAAAGTCTGTAATGCTGTTAATGAAGAGCATTACATGGAGCAGATTCAACAATTATCTGAGAAGGTAAGCAGTGTGTAACTTAAGGTGCTGTTTCATTTTTATAGTATCTTATACTGTGGAAAAACCCAGGTATCTATACTGCAGACTGTTATATGAGTATGTCACTCCAGTTTTGTTCCAAAGTATATTGTTTTAAAGTTATTTTATATATAGCTGTAAAACCCCATTCTAGCTTCTGATCACTATACCGGTGAAATTTGTAGAGTTCACCTTTGGCAGCTATAAATCTGGGCAAGTTGTATTATTGAGGATGGTAAATTCATCTAGTTGGTGATGTTACTATCTCTACTGGATTGTAGATTGCAGATCTGAAGGTTGCTGTGGACAACACTGAGAAAGAAAGAGATTTCTACTTCTCAAAGCTGCGTGACATCGAGATATTATGTCAAAGACCTGAGTTGGAGCATCTACCGGTAAACAAACATCTTTTGGAAATCTTAGAGCTCTGCATTTTTTAATTTTATTGTACTCATCTGCATTCAAGGGCATTAGTGTCTGAATTTCAGTTATGTTGACAAAGAAGCTTCTGAGGGACCCCCAAGTCGATGTGGTGTGTTTAATTCCTAATCAATGCCACATTGTGTCAACATTAGTCCCTTGTATTGCACTATTCATTGGCACTTTCATGACAGTACCAATGATAGTTCTCTATCATACTGATCTTTAGAATATTTCTCACAGCTTAGGCAACAACCAAATAATTTAGAACAACATTGACATGGTATCGTTGTTTCATGTCCATGTTTGCATGACTATTATCTGGTTTGCTCTTCACACCAAATACTGGTCTGAACCTTTGGGCATGAATAACTTGGTTCATTCCAGTTGTAACAACTTTGTTATTGGAAGTTTTGTATATTGCTATTACGATTCCTGCTTTGTATTATTTTGGGTTTGACTGTTAAAACATCAATTTTTTTTCTTGACAGATGACCAAAGGGATAAGGAAGATACTCTATGCGGCTGATGCGAAGGATTCATCATTACCTGAGGCTAATGAAATAATCACCAGGTCACCAGGCATGTTCTCAGATGAAGCAGAGTGACATGACAAGTGCCACGGGATGCATCGTACCCTCCAAAACCTTTAGTGGAGAACTTTGTGGTTCTCCTACTATCAATCTGAGTAGCTCGTAATGTGTAAATTAGTAGAAAATAACACTTGGCATGGGGAACTGCTCATGGCCAGTCACCTGCAACTGTCTTCTGTTGTGGCACGGCTTATCGAAAGACAAATTTTCCTCAAGTAAGAACACGTGGCTAGTTATGATGCACATTCATGGATAACTCCACTCCTGTCCCCAATCCCCAGAGATTTGTTACTACACTGATTTTTGACAGCTCTTTACTTCTTTTCCTTCATTTCGTGCTAGTGAGAATCACCAATCTTTTATGGGCGTCAATGCGCCAAAGTTTTCTGCATTTTTTTATGCGAAGAAATATGTACTACTCCCTTCGTTCCAAAATAGATGACCCAACTTTATACTAAAGTTAGTACAAAGTTGGGTTAATCTATTTTGGAACGGAGGGAGTACTACTTAAATTCTTCTTTGATAGCTTCTCATCCTATCCCCCAAACCCAGAGATTTGTTACCACATTGAATTTTGATGGCTCTAGTTCTTTTTCTGCTTTGTCTGCTACTAGTAATTCCTTTTCTACTTTGATGCCAGCTTGATAGCAAGGGTCAGTATTCAACTAGCTCTCTGTATAGGATTATTCAACTAGCTATCTGTACTTAACTTTGGAGTGATTCTCATTTTTTTAACTTTACAGTGACCCTTAGAGTGGTCCAACATGTTTATATTCATGTTGTCTGAAAACTGTGTGTTCCTCCAGGATACACATTTTCCTCTAGCTTTTTAGCTAATACTCCCTCCGTTTCTAAATATAAGGTTTTTTAGAGATTTTAATATGGACTACATACGGAGCAAAATGAGTGAATCTACCTCTAAAATACGTCTATATACACACTACATATTGAAATCTGTAAAAAGCCTTATATTTATTTTTAATCAAAAAAGCCTTATATTTAGAAACGGGAGGGAGTAACAAACTTACGACTGAAGACCACTTGAAAAATCGAAACATGACTAAATAGAAGATTGCCTTTTTTTTTCCTGAGCAAGAGTATCCAACATCTTCCTTTGAGACTGCTGTAGCAACTTTTTTTTTGCGAAAAAAGGAGATTTATTTATTAAATCAGATCAGTTTGATCCGCGGCACATAAGTTTACAATCTCCTCTGGACCAGACCTTAACCACACCGCCGTTCTAGGGCCAGTGCGCCTAATTTTTGCTAGCATATGACTGACACTATTTTGCACTCGGCTAATAGCAGCTACCTCGTGACTTCTACCTCTAGCCAGCAAGTGCTTGACTGCTTGGTTTCCTCAACTAAATTAGACACAGGAGACCTGTTCACCTCCGACTGCACAATCATGGCTGCAGCAACGGAGCAGTCCGTTTCCAGTATAAAGGGTAGAGTGCTCCACTCTAGTGCTAGTGTAACGCCCTCTTTGCAAGCTTCTACTTCAGCTTCCAGTGCGCTCACACACGAGAAACGGTGACGGTAGGATGAGAAAACAATGTGGCCACTGCTATCTCTGAGAATCATGCCTGCACCTCCATTACCTTCTGACTCAGAAAAGGCGCCATCAACATTCAGTTTAAGCTAGCCATCAGGTGGTGGTTTCCATCTCTCAGGCGAACGACCTGGAGGAGCGGCCTTCCATGAATGCAATTGAGAGCCTCGGCCATATGAGACCACCATTTTTCCTTTTGCGACATCCGCCGATGGATGTTGCTTGATGCACATTAGTGAGTTGATGTAGCTTCCTAGGAATCTCCACGAGGCTTCAATTGGAGGGGCAGGCTTGAAGTGCACCACCTCATTCCTGACGTGCCAAGCACACCACAACGTCATGAGCAGTGGGAGCCGCCGCATGTGTCAAGTAGATGTAGTAGCAATTGGTGCCCTGTGTTCACGATACTCCTCGGCAGCGGCATCGCCCAATCCTTCGCCATCGCCTCCCATAATCCAACAACCATTGGACACCTGCAGAAGACATGGAAAGAGTCCTCTCGTTCCATTCCACAAACACGACAAGTGTCAGAGACTTCAAGTGAAGGAAATATGCCCTAGAGGCAATAATAAAGTTATTATTTATTTCCTTATATCATGATAAATGTTTATTATTCATGCTAGAATTGTATTAACCGGAAACATAATACATGTGTGAATACATAGACAAACTAAGTGTCACTAGTATGCCTCTACTTGACTAGCTCGTTTATCAAAGATGGTTATGTTTCCTAGCCATGGACAAAAGAGTTGTCATTTGATTAACGGGATCACATCATTGGGAGAATGATGTGATTGACTTGACCCATTCCGTTAGCCTAGCACTTGATCGTTTAGTTTGTTGCTATTGCTTTCTTCATGACTTATACATGTTCCTATGACTATGAGATTATGCAACTCCCGTTTACCGGAGGAACACTTTATGTGCTACCAAACGTCACAGCGTAACTGGGTGATTATAAAGGAGCTCTACAGGTGTCTCCGAAGGTACATGTTGGGTTGGCGTATTTCGAGATTAGGATTTGTCACTCCGATTGTCGGAGAGGTATCTCTGGGCCCTCTCGGTAATGCACATCACTTAAGCCTTGCAAGCATTGCAACTAATGAGTTAGTTGCGAGATGATGTATTACGGAACGAGTGAAGAGACTTGCCGATAATGAGATTGAACTAGGTATTGAGATACCTACGATCGAATCTCGGGCAAGTAACATATTGATGACAAAGGGAAGAACGTATGTTGTTATGCAGTTTGACCGATAAAGATCTTCGTAGAATATGTAGGAGCCAATATGAGCATCCAGGTTCCGCTATTGGTTATTGACTGGAGACGTGTCTCGGTCATGTCTACATAGTTCTCGAACCCGTAGGGTCCGCACGCTTAAGGTTTCGATGACAGTTACATTATGAGTTTATGAGTTTTGATGTACTGAAGGAGTTCGGAGTCCCGGATGAGATCGGGGACATGACGAGGAGTTTCGAAATGGTTGAGACGTAAAGATCGATATATTGGACGACTATATTCGGAGTTCGGAAAGGTTCCGAGTGATTCGGGTATTTTTCGGAGTACCGGAGAGTTACGGGAATTCGCCGGGGAGTATATAAGCCTTATTGGGCTTTAGGGGAAAGAGAGAGGAGAGGCTGGTCGCCCCCCCAAGGCCTAGTCCGAATTGGACTAGGGGGAGGGGCTGCGCCCCCTCCTTCCTTCTCTTCTCTTCCCCCTTTCCTTGACTCCTACTCCTACTACTTGGAAGGGGGGGAATCCTACTCCCGGTGGGAGTAGGACTCCTCCTTGGCGCGCCCTCCTTGGCCGGCCGCCCCCTCCCCCTTGGCTCCTTTATATACGGGGGCAGGGGGGCACCTCTAGACACACAAGTTGATCTTCGTGATCGTTCCTTAGCCGTGTGCGGTGCCCCCTCCACCATATTCCACCTCGGTCATATCGTTGCGGTGCTTAGGTGAAGCCCTGCGTCGGTAGAACATCATCATCGTCACCACGCCGTCGTGCTGACGGAACTCATCCCCGACACCCTGCTGGATCAGAGTCCGAGGATCGTCATCGAGCTGAACGTGTGCTGAACTCGGAGGTGCCGTACGTTCGGTACTTGGATCGGTCGGATTGTGAAGACGTACAACTACATCAACCGCGTTGTCATAACGCTTCCACTTTCGGTCTACGAGGGTATGTGGACAACACTCTCCCCTCTCATTGCTATGCATCACCATGATCTTGTGTGTGCGTAGGATTTTTTTTGAAATTACTACGTTCCCCAACAGTGGCATCCGAGCCTGGTTTTATGCGTTGATGTTATATGCACGAGTAGAACACAAGTGAGTTGTGGGCGATACAAGTCATACTGCTTACCAGCATGTCATACTTTGGTTCAGCGGTATCGTTGGATGAAGCGGCCCGTACCGACATTATGCGTACGCTTACGCGAGACTGGTTTTACCGCCGTGCTTTGCACACAGGTGACTAGCGGGTGTCTGTTTCTCCAACTTTAGTTGAACCGAGTGTGGCTACGCCCGGTCCTTGCGAAGGTTAAAACAACACTAACTTGACGAACTATCGTTGTGGTTTTGATGCGTAGGTAAGAACGGTTGTTGCTCAGCCCGTAGCAGCCACGTAAAATTTGCAACAACAAAGTAGAGGACGTCTAACTTGTTTTTGCAGGGCATGTTGTGATGTGATATGGTCAAGACGTGATGCTATATTTTATTGTATGAGATGATCATGTTTTGTAACCTAAGTTATCGGCAACTGGCAGGAGCCATATGGTTGTCGCTTTATTGTATGAAATGCAAATGCCATGTAATTGCTTTACTTTATCACTAAGCGGTAGCGATAGTCGTAGAAGCAATAGATGGCGTAACGACAACGATGCTACGATGGAGATCAAGGTGTCGCGCCGGTGACGATGGTGATCACGACGGTGCTTCGAAGATGGAGATCACAAGCACAAGATGATGATGGCCATATCATATCACTTATATTGATTGCATGTGATGTTTATCCTTTATGCATCTTATTTTGCTTTGATTGACGGTAGCATTTTAAGATGATCTCTCACTAAATTATCAAGAAGTGTTCTCCCTGAGTATGCACCATTGCGAAAACAGTTCTTCGTGCTGAGACACCACGTGATGATCGGGTATGATAGGCTCTACGTTCAAATACAACGAGTGCAAAATAGTTGCACACGCAGAATACTCAGGTTAAACTTGACGAGCCTAACATATACAGATATGGCCTCGGAACATAGAGACCGAAAGGTCGAACATGAATCATATACTAGATATGATCAACATAGTGATGTTCACCATTGAAAACTACTCCATCTCACGTGATGATCGGACATGGTTTAGTTGATTTGGATCACGTGATCACTTAGATGACTAGAGAGATGTCTGTCTAAGTGAGAGTTCTTAAGTAATATGATTAATTGAAGTTAAATTTATCATGAACTTAGTCCTGGTAGTATTTTGCAAATTATGTTGTAGATCAATAGCTTGCGTTGTTGCTTTCATATGTTTATTTTGATATATTCCTAGAGAAAATTGTGTTGAAAGATGTTAATAGCAATGACGCGGATTGGATCCGTGATCTGAGGTTTATCCTCATTGTTGCACAGAAGAATTATGTCCTTAATACACCGCTAGGTGACAGACCTATTGCAGGAGCAGATGCAGACGTTATGAACGTTTGGCTAGCTCAATATTATGACTACTTGATAGTTTAGTGCACCATGCTTAACGGCTTAGAATCAGGACTTAAAAGACATTTTGAATGTCATGGACCATATGAGATGTTCCAGGAGTTGAAGTTAATATTTTAAGCAAATACCCGAGTTGAGAGATATGAAGTCTCCAACAAGTTCTATGGCTAAAAGATGGAGGAGAATCGCTCAACTAGTGAGCATGTGCTCAGATTGTCTGGGTACTTTGATCGCTTGAATCAAGTGGGAGTTAATCTTCCAGATAAGATAGTGATTGACAGAATTCTCTAGTCACCATCACTAAGTTATTAGAACTTCATGATGAACTATAGTATGCAAGGGATGACGAAAACGATTCCCGAGCTCTTCGTGATGTTGAAATCAACGAAGGTAGAAATCAAGAAAGAGCATCAAGTGTTGATGATTGACAAGACCACTAGTTTCAAGAAAAGGGCAAAGGGAAAGAAAGGGAAACTTCAAGTAGAATGGCAAACAAGTTGTCACTCCCATGAAGAAGCCCAAAGCTGAACCAAAGCCTGAAACTGAGTGCTTACACTGGAAAGGAAATGGTCACTGCAAGCGGAAATTCCCTGAATATTTGGTGGATAAGAAGGATGGCAAAGTGAACAAGGGTATATTTGATATAGAGGTTATTGATGTGTACCTTACTAGTGTTTATAGTAGCCCCTGAGTATTTGATACTTGTTCGGTTGCTAAAAATTAGTAACTCGAAACAGGAGATACAGAATAAATAGAGACTAGTTGAGGGTGAAGTGACGATGTATGTTGGAAGTCGTTCCAAGATTGATATGATCATCATCACACACTCCCTATACTTTCGGGATTAGTGTTAAACCTAAATAAATGTTATTTGGCGTTTGCGTTGAGCATGAATATGATTTGATCATGTTTATTGCAATACGGTTATTCATTTAAAATCAGAGAATAATTGTTGTTCTGTTTAAATGAATAAAACCTTTGATGGTCATACACCCAATGAAAATAGTTTGTTGGATCTCGATCGTAGTGATACACATATTCATAATATTGGTGCCAAAAGATGCAAAGTTAATAATGATAGTGCAACTTATTTGTGGCACTGCCGTTTGGTTCATATTGGTGTAAAGCGCATGAAGAAACTCCATAAAGATGGATTTTCGGAATTATTTGGTTATGAATCATTTGATGCTTGCGAACCGTGCCTTTTGGGCAAGATTCCATTCTCCGGAACAATGGAACGAGCTATTGACTTGATGGAAATAATACATACTGATGTATACGGTCCAATGAGTGTTGATGCTCGTGGCAGGTATCGTTATTTTCTGACCTTCACAGATGATTTGAGCAGATATGAGTATATCTACTTGATGAAACATAAGTCTGAAACAATTGAAAGGTTCAAAGAATTTCAGAGTGAAGTGGAAAAATCATCGTAACAAGAAAAAAAGTTTCTATGATCTGATTGTAGATATGAATATTTGAGCTACGAGTTTGGCCTTCATTTTAAACAATGTGGAATAGTTTCACAACTCATGCCATATGGAACACCACAACGTAATGGTGTCTCCGAACGTCATAATCATACTTTACTAGATATGGTGCGATCTATGATGTCTCTTATCGGCTTACCACTATCGTTTTGGGGTTATGCATTAGAGACAGCTGCATTCACGTTTAATAGAGCACCATCTAAATCCATTGAGACGACACCGTATGAACTATGGTTTAGCAGTAAACCTAAGCTGTCATTTCTTAAAGTTTGGAGTTGTGATGCTTATATGAAAAAAGTTTTCAACCTGATAAGCTCGAACCCAAATCGGAGAAGTGCGTCTTCATAGAATACCCAAAGGAAACTATTGGGTACACCTTCTATCATAGATCCGAAGGCAAGTTATTCATTGCTAAGATGGATCCTTTCTAGAGAAGAAGTTTCTCTCGAAAGAAGTGAGTGGGAGGAAAGTAGAACTTGATGAGGTAATTGTACCTTCTCCCTTATTGGAAAGTAGTTCATCACAGAAATCAGTTCCAGTGATTCCTACACCAATTAGTGAGGAAGCTAATGATGATGATCATGAAACTTCAAATTAAGTTACTACAAAACCTTGTAGGTCTTCCAGAGTTAGATCAGCACCAGAGGTAATCATGTTCTAGAAGTCATGTTACTAGACCATGATGAACCTACGAACTATGAGGAAGCGATGATGAGCCCAGATTCCACGAAATGGCTTGATGCCATAAAATCTGAGATATGATCCATGTATGAGAACAAAGTATGGACTTTGATTTACTTGCTTGATGATCAGCAAGCCATGTTAAATAAATGGATCTTCAAGAGGAAGATGGACCCTGATAGTAATGTTACTATCTACTAAGCTCGACTTGTTGCCAAAGGTTTTCGACAAGTTCAAGGTGTTGAATACGATGAGACTTTCTCACTCGTATCGATGCTTAAGTCTGCCTGAATCATGTTAGCAATTGCCACATTTTATGAAATCTGGCACAAGAATGTCAAAACTGCATTCCTTAATGGGTTTATTATAGAAGAGTTGTATATGATGCAACCAGAAGGTTTTGTCAATCCTAAAGGTGCTAACAAAATGTGCAAGCTCCAGCGATCCATCTATGGACTGGTGCAAGCATCTCAGAGTTGGAATATACACTTTGATAAGTTGATCAAAGCATATAGTTTTATACAGACTTGCAATGAAGCCTGTATTTACAATAAAGTGAGTGTGAGCACTACCGCCTTTCTGATAAATATATGTGAGTAACATATTGTTGATCAGAAATGATGTAGAATTTTTCTGGAAAGCATAAAGGAGTATTTGAAAGGAGTTCTTTAAAAGAAAGACCTCAGTAAAGCTACTTACATATTGAGCATCAAAATCTATTGAGATAGATCAAGACGCTTGATAAGTTTTTCAATAAGTACATACCTTGTCAAGATTTTGAAATAGTTCAAAATGGAACAGTCAAAGAAAGAGTTCTTGCCTGTGATGCAAAGGTGTGAAATTGAGTAAGACTCAAAACCCGACCATGGCAGAAAATAGAAAGAGAATGAAAAAGTCATTCCCTATGCCTCAGTCATAGGTTCTATAAAGTATGCTATGCTGTGTACCAGACCTATTGTATACCTTGCTCTGAGTTTGGCAAAGGATTACAATTTTGATCTAAGAGTAGATCACTGGACAGCGGTCAAGAATATTCTTAGTAAGGACTAAGGAGATGTTTCTCGATTATGGAGGTGATAAAAGAGTTCGTCATAAAAAGTTACATCGATGCAAGCTTCTACACCAATCCAGATGACTCTAAGTCTCAATCTGGATACATATTGAAAGTGGGAGCAATTATCTAGAGTAGCTCCGTGCAGAGCATTGTGGACATAGTATATTTGCAAAATACATACGGCTCTGAATATGACAAACCCGTTGACTAAACTTCTCTCACAAGCAAAATATAATCATACCTTAGTACTCTTTGAGTGTTAATCACATAGCGATGTGAACTAGATTATTGACTCTAGTAAACCCTTTGGATGTTGATCACATGACGATGTGAACTATGGGTATTAATCACATACATATGTGAATATTGGTGTTAAATCACATGGCGATGTGAACTAGATTATTGACTCTAGTGCAAGTGGGCGACTGAAGGAAATATGCCCTAGAGGCAATAATAAAGTTATTATTTATTTCCTTATATCATGATAAATGTTTATTATTCATGCTAGAATTGTATTAACCGGAAACATAATACATGTGTGAATACATAGACAAACTAAGTGTCACTAGTATGCCTCTACTTGACTAGCTCGTTTATCAAAGATGGTTATGTTTCCTAGCCATGGACAAAAGAGTTGTCATTTGATTAATGGGATCACATCATTGGGAGAATGATGTGATTGACTTGACCCATTCCGTTAGCCTAGCACTTGATCGTTTAGTTTGTTGCTATTGCTTTCTTCATGACTTATACATGTTCCTATGACTATGAGATTATGCAACTCCTGTTTACCGGAAGAACACTTTGTGTGCTACCAAACGTCACAACGTAACTGGGTGATTATAAAGGAGCTCTACAGGTGTCTCCGAAGGTACATGTTGGGTTGGCGTATTTCGAGATTAGGATTTGTCACTTCGATTGTCGGAGAGGTATCTTTGGGCCCTCTCGGTAATGCACATCACTTAAGCCTTGCAAGCATTGCAACTAATGAGTTAGTTGCGAGATGATGTATTACAGAACGAGTAAAGAGACTTGCCGGTAACGAGATTGAACTAGGTATTGAGATACCTACGATCGAATCTCGGGCAAGTAACATACCGATGACAAAGGGAACAACGTATGTTGTTATGCGGTTTGACCGATAAAGATCTTCGTAGAATATGTGGGAGCCAATATGAGCATCCAGGTTCCGCTATTGGTTATTGACCGAAGACGTGTCTCGGTCATGTCTACATAGTTCTCGAACCCGTAGGGTCCGCACGCTTAAGGTTGATGACAGTTATATTATGAGTTTTGATGTACCGAAGGAGTTCGGAGTCCCGGATGAGATCGGGGACATGACGAGGAGTCTCGAAATGGTCGAGACGTAAAGATCGATATATTGGACGACTATATTCGGAGTTCGGAAAGGTTCCGAGTGATTCGGGTATTTTTCGGAGTACCGGAGAGTTACGGGAATTCGCCGGGGAGTATATGGGCCTTATTGGCCTTTAGGGGAAAGAGAGAGGAGAGGCTGGGCGCCCCCCAAGGCCTAGTCCGAATTGGACTAGGGGGAGGGGCTGCGGGATTTCCTATTTAGCGCTGCAGGCGCCGGTTTTAGCTGTTTCCGCAAACCGGCGCCTGCAGCCGCGTTAACTGGGCCTGGCCCATCTTTTCCTTTTCCTTTCCTTCCTGTCGTGGGGACAAAAACGGCGCGCTATGGATGGGAATCGATCCCGCGACCTCGTGGTCTTCCGACTGATGCACTAACCACCGCACTAACTCATATTAGTTGACTAAACTACTGCTTCGTCACCTTTTTTTCTTACAACGATTCCTTTTTCATATTTCTTTTTCCTTTTTATTCGATACATATTTGTTATGTTTTTTGTTCTTTTTCTTTTTTCTTTTTTTCGGAACGGTTTTATATTTCTGTTGCTAATTTGAAAGAACTATTTTTTAAAATCAGTGAACTTTCCTTCACAATCATGAACTCTTTTTCAAGATCGATGAACTTTTTTCTAAATCGATGAACTTTTTTTCAAAACCAATGAACTCTTTTCACAATCCATGAACTTTTTTTCAAAATGGGTGAACTCTTTTTCAAAATCGATAAACTGTTTTTCAAAATTGATGAACTTTTTTCAAAATCAATGAACTTTTTTTCAAAATTGATGAACTCCTTTTCAAAATCGATGAACTGTTTTTCAAAATTGATGATCTTTTTTAAATTCGGTGAACTTATTTCAAAATTGATGAACTCTTTCCCAATTTGATGAACTTTTTTCAATTTTTGTGAACTTTTTTCCAAATTTGATGATTTAAAAAATGGATGTAGGTTTCCAAATCTGTGAACTTTTTTGAAATCTTGATTTTTATTTTTTTTGTTTTACGTTTTCATCTTTTTTCTAAAGTCAACGGTTGACCAGCAAGTCAACTGGTCAACCGCGACCGTACGAACAACCCTCGAGGCTCTCGATCGAGCGAGGGACCAGGCGGGGCGAATTTAGCGAGCGACTGGGCGTGGTCGCCACATGGGCCGGCCCATGTTTCGGCGGCTGTGAGCGCCAGCTCCCTTAGCTGGCGCCTGAAGCGCCAACTAGGAGCTCCCAGGGGCTGCGCCCCCTCCTTCCTTCTCTTCTCTTCCCCCTTTCCTTGACTCCTACTCCTACTACTTGGAAGGGGGGGGGGAATCCTACTCCCGGTGGGAGTAGGACTCCTCCTTGGCGCGCCCTCCTTGGCCGGCCGCCCCCTCCCCCTTGGCTCCTTTATATACGGGGGCAGGGGGGCACCTCTAGACACACAAGTTGATCTTCGTGATCGTTCCTTAGCCGTGTGTGGTGCCCTCCTCCACCATATTCCACCTCGTTCATATCATTGTGGTGCTTAGGCGAAGCCCTGCATCGGTAGAACATCATCATCGTTACCACGCCGTCGTGCTGACGGAACTCATCCCCGACACCCTGCTGGATCGAAGTCCGGGGATCGTCATCGAGCTGAACATGTGCTGAACTCGGAGGTGCCGTACGTTCGGTACTTGGATCGGTCGGATCGTGAAGACGTACGACTACATCAACCGCGTTGTCATAACGCTTCCGCTTTTGGTCTACGAGGGTACGTGGACAACACTCTCCCCTCTCGTTGCTATGCATCACCATGATCTTGCGTGTGCGTAGGATTTTTTTTGAAATTACTACGTTCCCCAACATCAAGGTGTCGTTTAACTTTGTTTTCCATAGTCACGAGGCAATTAGTTGCAAGCTTCCATGCGAAATTGCGTACCTTTGGGCGGAGGCACCCCCATAATGTCTTCCAGATGGCACGCCGGCCATCCGGTGCCCTGCTCGTGGCGCACATAGAGGTGCAGGTTTGCTCGTCAAGGGCGAGACGGTATGCTGATCGCATAGAGAAGACTCCATTGGGCTCAACTGCCCATGCTAGTACATGATCAGGGCAACGCGAAGAAGTCTTGATCTTGATATTGATAATTTCCTCAATATCAGCTTGCATGAAGTGTTGTCGGAGCAGGTTCATATTCCAGGCACCATTTTTCATACGCAGCTCGGACACACGATGGAGCCTACAATTTTGCCTCTCGGAGATAGGCCGATATGAGGGCCCCCGTGGCAGCCATGGATCTCTCCATATGCGCACCTTGCTTCCATCTCCTATGCGCCACACTAAGCCCTTTTTAAGCAGCGTCAGACCATAGACTATAGCTTGCCAAATGGACGAAGCATTACCAGTAAAGACGACACTATTGTAGCAACTGGTATATGGTTAGTCGATGCCTGTTATTGGTCAGTCGATACCTATTATTTCAAGGGTGTAGGCAATTCTTATGAATATATTGCTAGGTTCTGGATGGTTAGTACTCCCTCTGGTCCAAAAATAAGTGTGGTGGTTTTAGTTCAATTGAAATAAAAGCACCACACTTAGTTTGGAATGGAGGGAGTAAGAAACATATAGTGCTTAACTTAGTGCAGATATGATGTGGTGTGTCTAGAAATACAAGAATGGCATGATTTATTACAACATCCTATGGATGGGCATCAAACAGGTTCGGTGAAAAATTCTAAAGATTGTAAAAGAACAAGGCTATTCTCTGCCCTGTGCAAGTGAAAGAGCTATTCTCTGCCGCCCTGTGCCCTGTGCAAACCCGAGTCTCAAGGGTTGCTGAGCTTGGATTCCATTAACCTACTGAAGCTGGTGCCCCATACTCCTATCGATACCCCAAGCATCTTTGATGGTATCCTGAAGATGCTTAAGATACTGGCGGTGAGAAACCACCTTCCCCGCCCAGAAGCGGTAAACCCGGCGAGAAGCACTTGTTCCTGAGCCCGATGCCTATTTTTGGTCTTCTGGCGACAAGTTGCTGGTCGCCGGCAATAGATTCAACACCGACAAAGAAGGTCAAGACGTCGACGTTGGCAACAACGCGTGTCGTTGAGCTATGACTCCCCTACGGTGGTGGTTAATGAGGATACAGACCTGGGGTAGGGTCATAGGCCTGACCTATACGTCCTACCCAAGGTCAGTACACTGGAAGATAAAAGGACCAAGAGACAACAGGAGAGCGCCAGTTGAACACGTCGAGTGCAATCCACTTGACGGCCACATCACTCAGAGGTCCTCCTCCCTACCGTCACTCGACCATATGGAGAGTCACTCGACCTATCGAAGACTAGGAGTCAGAAGGACCCGCAACGGCCGGACGTTCACCCCTTAGTCTTTATAAGCATTAACATCACTTAAGGCTGGCATTACCAGTAATGCTCCTTACTTTATGTACATTAAGACCCTTGTAATGGAGGTGGGAGGGGGTCCTGGCGCACTCTATATAAGCCACCCCCTCCTCTGGGACAAGAGTTCGCACCCCCTGTAATATCACACACATAATCCAATCGACCGCCTCCGGGCACCGAGACGTAGGGTTGTTACTTCCACTGTGAAGGGCCTAAACTCGTAAATCCCGTGTGTACACCTTCACCATAGCTGAGATCTTGCCTCTCCATACTTACCCCCCTCTCTATTGTCAGTCTTAGGACCATGATAGTTGGCGCCCACCATGGGGCAGGTGTCTTCGCGACTTGTTGGTGAAGTTGCAAGTTTTACCGATCATCATCATCATGGTTTCCGGCGGCGGACTAGCTGAGGGCCGCGAGATCCGTCTCGACGCGCTCGTTTTTGTCGTCGACGACTCTGCGTGGCTTCAAGAAGCCCCCCTGGACGTTGAGGCACTCCCCGTCCGAGGGGCTCCGACTGTGTTTTCACTCCCCGTTATTCAGTGCCGCAAGCGATCCGGTCGATCGCGGCTCCAGCGGTGGGTGAAGCACGTGGTGGCTCGGGGTTCGGCCACCCATCAAGTCGCGGCAATCGAGCCCGACGAAACCCTCCACGGCCTGTTCGATCTGTCGACTGGCTCCGCGGAGACCGCATCCGAGTGCGATAGCAGCGGCCCTGCGGCAGAAGTCTTGATGGTCAACGGGCCCCACAGTCCGCCTGGTTTTCGCCGTGACGACGGCGAAGACAGAGATGGCGATCCGTCGTGTGTCCTTGAGGAATACCGACCCGAACCCCTCTCTTCGCAGCAGAGAGAAAAACTTCATCGCCGCAACATGGATGCACTCCACACGCCCATTGTTGGAGAAACCCCCGAGGCTCGGGCCTTGGAGGAGGTGCGCCTAGCCAATTTGGCTAAGCGCACTCGACTGGATAACCTTCAGCGTGCTCTCGACGAGCGCGCTCAGGAGCGGATCCATGAGTCTAGTCGACGACAGCTTTTTCCGCCTCCACCTAAGGTATACCGTACTCTGATTCAGAACCTCACAGCTGCAGCCCGAATAGCAGAGTCGATTCAGCCTTCCCAGTCGGAGGCTGGCAGAGTGCAGATGCAGATCCGGGCCTTGCTCTGAGCAGCAGGGGAGCAAAACACAACAGTATCTCAGTCGCGGAATAGGATTCACATCAGATCCATTGTAGCGGACACGGTCCAGTCGACCCACAGTCCAAGATCGCCCCCGCGGCGTGAGGGCCGTGGACAGTATGGTCATCCACTCGACCGCGACCATCGTCACCAGGAGCCCACGCCTCCTCTGAGGAGTGCGTCGTATGGGCCTCGGCAGAACGATGATAGACGCCGTCACGGTGGCGAGCGCAGAGCCTCAGTCGACCCAAGAGAGCCAGGCTTCGACGCGAGATCCATCCTCATTCAAGGCCTAGTCGACCGAAACAGAGCGCACAGAGAGGACCCTGGCAGAGATCGTCCGAGTGGCAGCAGAGTGCATGTATCCGGTTCGTAGTGTTTCAGCAGGGCCATCAGGGCGGCAGTGATTCCTCCCAACTTTAGGTTGGCGACCGAAGTCAGTAAGTTCACTGGAGAGTCTAAGCCTGAAAATTGGCTTGAGGATTACCAAGTGGCTGTGCAGATTGGCGGTGGGAACGATGAAGTAGCAATGAAGCATCTTCCTATGCTGTTGGAAGGGTCAGCCCGGGCGTGGTTGACTCAGTTATCTCCGAACAGTATATACAGTTGGGAAGAGCTGGCTCGAGTGTTCGTCAGAACCTTCAAGGGCACGTGCAAACGACCAGTAGGATTGACCGAGTTGCAACATTGTGTGCAGAAGCCAAGTGAGACCTTGAGAGATTTCATTCAGAGGTGGACCACTTTGCATCACACCATTGAAAATGTATCAGAGCATCAAGCAGTGTGCGCCTTCAAGGAGGGCGTCAAATACCGAGAGTTGGTCCTGAAGTTCGGTCGAACTGGTGATATGACTCTAACTCGGATGATGGAAATAGCCACCCAGTACGCTAACGGGGAAGAAGAGGATCGACTCCGTAGTGGAAAAAGTAAGCCAGTCGGCCAGGAGATCGGTGGAGGTAATTCCAGTCGGAAACAGAAGCGTAAGGCTGAGCCCGCGGCACCTGGTGAGATTGCAATGATGGCTCAAGGGAAGTTTAAGGGAAAACCTAAGGGGCCCTGGCCTCCAAGATCAGGCAGGAAATTATGTGTTGGATTTACCGTGTCATATCCACACGAAGAAAGACGAAGAGGGGAATTTGATTTACCCTAAACACACCACTCGACAGTGACGGCTCCTGATCCAGCAGTTCCGAGGAGATCAACCAAGTGAGAAAGGAAAGGAGTCGGACAGAGATGAGGGGGAGAAAGAAGATGATGGTTACCCCAAAGTCAATTCAACTCTGATGATTTTTGCGATGTTGAGAGCAAGAGTCGATTGAAGGTCATCAACAGAGAAGTGAATATGGCCGCTCCGGCGGCGACGATCACATACCTGAGATGGTCTCAGACAACCATCACGTTTGACCAGTCTGACCATCCTGCTCATGTAGCCACCCCTGGGAGGCAAGCACTGGTGGTCGACCCCGTGGTTAGGGGCACTAGACTGACCAAAGTACCGATGGACGGTGGCAGTGGTTTGAACATCCTTTACGCTGAAACCTTGAAGGGGATGGACATTCCGATGTCCAAACTTAGCGAGAGCAACATGAGTTTTCATGGTGTTATCCCTGGAAAGAAAGCCGAATCACTCGGCTAGATCGCCCTCGATGTGGTTTTCGGTGATTCCAAGCATTACCGTAAGAAGAAGTTGACATTTGAAGTCGTGGATTTCCAGAGTGCCTATCATTCCATTCTGGGCAGGCCAGCCTACGCACGTTTTATGGCTCGACCATGTTATGTGTATCTCAAGCTGAAGATGCCTAGTCCCAAAGGTGTGATCACAGTTACTGGCAATCGGCAGAAGGCAGAGGAATGTTTCCAGAAAGGTTCCAAAATCGCCGATGCATAGATGGCAGCTGTTGAATTCCAAGAGTATCTGAAGAATGCAGATCCGAGTGATTTGCTCCGAGCCAAGAAGCCTGCTACAGACTCTACATTTCAGTCGACTGGTGAAACGAAGCCGATTCATATTCACCCGACTGATCCCAATGCTGCACCGACTCATATATCAACAACACTCGACAGTAAATAGGAAGAAGCGCTCATCCAGTTCCTCCGTAAGAACTGGGACATCTTTGCATGGAAACCCTCTGACATGCCAGGTGTACCCAGGGGACTGGCTGAGCACCGTTTGCGTGTCAACCCCAAGGTAAAACCCGTCAAAGAGCACCTTCGGCGGTCCGCCGTGCGGAAGAGGAAAGCAATTGGCGAAGAAGTGGCTCGGCTGTTAGCAGCAGAGTTCATCCGTGAAATCTACCACTCCGAGTGGCTAGCCAATGTAGTCATGGTCCCTAAGAAGGATGACTCACTTTGTATGTGCATTGATTTCAAGCATATCAATCGGGCCTGCCCGAAAGATCACTTCCCTCTCCCTCACATCGATCAGATTGTTGACTCAACTACATGGTGTGAGCGCTTGTCTTTCTTAGATGCATATTCCGGGTATCATCATATCCGACTGTATAGTCCCGATGAAATAAAAACAACCTTCATCACCCCATTCGGGTTCTTTTGTTATGTCACCATGCCATTTGGTCTTAAAAATGCTGGAGCCACATTCATGAGAATGATTCAGAAGTGCCTGCTCACTCAAATCAGTCGGAATGTAGAAGCATACATGGATGACATCATGATCAAGTCACATAAAGGTTCCGACCTACTGACTGACCTCGCAGAAACCTTTGCCAACCTAAGAAGGTATGATATCAAGCTTAATTCGTCGAAGTGCACATTCGGAGTTCCAGGTGGAAAGTTCTCAGTTTTCTCGTTTCCGAACGAGGGATCGATGCCAATCCAGAAAAGGTTGATACCATCCTTCGAATGAAGCGCCCTGTGCGAGTACATGACGTTCAGAAGCTGACTGGTTGTTTGGCCGCCTTGAGTCGATTCATTTCTCGTCTCGGTGAAAAGGCTTTGCCTCTTTACCGACTGATGAAGAAATCTGATAAGTTCGAGTGGACTGAAGAAGCTGATGCAGCATTTGTAGAGCTCAAAACCCTGCTGTCCACCCAGCCGGTGCTCGCTGCGCCAATCAGCAGAGAGCCTTTACTAATTTACATTGCAGCCACTGGACAAGTCATCAGTACAATACTCACGGTCGAGCGAGTGGAAGAAGGAAAAGCTTACAAGGTTCAGCGCCCAGTTTACTATCTCTCTGAAGTTTTAACTCCATCCAAGCAACGATATCCACATTATCAAAAGCTTGTCTATGGAATATACATGACTATGAAGAAGGTTGCACATTATTTCTCTGATCACTCCATTACGGTCGTCAGCGACGCACCATTATCTGAAGTCCTAAATAACAGAGATGCAACTGGTCGAGTGGCAAAATGGGCGATTGAACTTCTTCCCCTAGATATCAAGTTTGAGGCAAAGAAGGCCATCAAGTCCTAGGCGATCGCAAATTTCCTTGCCGAGTGGATTGAACAGCAATTGCCGACTCAAGTTCACTCGAAGCATTGGACTATGTTTTTTGATGGCTCCAAGATGCTGAACGGCTCAGGTGCCGGAGTAGTACTGGTATCCCCCCGTGGAGACAAGCTTAGCTATGTTCTCCAGATCCACTTTGATTCCTCCAATAACGAAGCCGAATATGAAGCACTTTTATACGGGTTGCATATGGCCATTTCAATCGGCGTCCGTCGCCTCATGGTCTACGGCGACTCAGATTTGGTGGTTAATCAAGTGATGAAAGAATGGGATGTCATGAGCCCGACCATGACTAGTTACTGCAATGCAGTAAGGAAGCTAGAAAAGAAGTTTGAAGGGTTAGAACTTCACCACATACCCCGATTGAAAAATCAAGCTACATATGAGTTGGCAAAGATAGGTTCAAAAATAGAGGCCATTCCCCGTAATGTGTTTTTGGAACATATTCATTCCCCCTCGGTTCAGGAGGATCCTTTCACTAAAGGGTCACCACAGCCCAAGAGTGCCACAGATCCGACTGAAGTCGAAGTCCCAGCCGTGGTTGACTTGGTCATGGAGGTTTTGGTCATCACCCCCGACTGGACAGTGCCATACATCGCATACATTCTTAGGAAAGAGCTTCCAGAAGATGAAGAAGAGGCTCGACATATCGTCCGTCGGTCTAAAGCCTTTACCGTGATGA
Organism: Triticum dicoccoides; assembly: GCF_002162155.2. NCBI lineage: Eukaryota > Viridiplantae > Streptophyta > Magnoliopsida > Poales > Poaceae > Triticum > Triticum dicoccoides. The sequence continues at coordinate 763,346,961 of NC_041383.1, read as the reverse complement.
GAGGTCAATTGTTCAGAGAAAGTGTAACTGGGGTCTGTCAGAAGTGCATCACGCTAGAAGAAGGCCGAATGATCCTCCATGATATTCACTCAGGGACCTGTGGTCACCATGCGTCCTCTCGGACCATTGTGGCCAAAGCATACCGAGCCGGATTTTACTGGCCACGTGCCAACGAGATGTCAAAGGAGATAGTGGACAAGTGTGAAGGTTGCCAGTTTTACTCCAACATGTCACATAAACCTGCATCAGCTTTGAAGACTATTCCACTCGTCTGGCCTTTTGTTGTTTGGGGATTGGACATGGTTGGACCCCGGAGGACTGGCAGGAGCGGGTTTACCCATGTGCTAGTAGCAGTCGACAAGTTTACCAAGTGGATCGAAGCTAAGCCCATTAAAAACCTTGAAGCAAGTACTGCCATGAGTTTCATCAGAGAATTGATATTCAGATATGGTGTGCCACACAGCATCATCACGGACAACGGATCAAACTTCGACTCCGATGAATTCAGAGCCTTTTGTGCCTCCCAAGGTATGAGGGTCGATTACGCTTCGGTCGCCCATCGTCAGTCGAATGGGCAAGCTGAGCGAGCGAATGGATTGATTCTCAAAGGACTGAAGCCCCAGTTGATGCGTGACCTCAAGCATGCAGCAGGAGCTTGGGTTGATGAGCTCCCATCAGTGCTTTGGGGTCTAAGGAAAACTCCCAATCGGTCGACCGGACGGACTCCATTCTTCTTAGTCTATGGAGCCGAAGCCATACTTCCGAGTGATTTGCTGCACAATGCTCCCCGAGTCGAACTCTTCTCAGAAGAGGAAGCAGAGCAAGCTCGACAAGATGCAGTCAACCTCCTGGAGGAAGAAAGAGAGATGGCTTTGATCCGGTCGACCATTTATCAACAAGACTTGCATCGATTCCATGCCAGAAACGTAAGGGGTTGAGCATTTCAAGAAGGAGACTTCGTTCTCCGAGTGGATCAGCAGAAGCCACACAAGCTCGCCCCTGCTTGGGAGGGCCCTTTCGTCGTCACCAAGGTGCTCCACAATGGAGCATATCGTCTCTTCAACATCAAACACAACAAAGATGAACCGCGCGCTTGGAATGCGGAACTGCTCCGCCCTTTTTACTCTTAAGTATTTAGACTGGTGAGATGTAATAAGAAATACTTCTTAGTTTGGCTATCAAAAGACATAATTTTACAGTCTTCCAAATGATTGTTGTTTATTTCTTTCCTATGTATTGCCTTAGTTGCGAATCTGTTTCGCCTAAGATGAAGTGATAAAAATCCTACCGAGTGGTGAGTCTGCCTCTCACTCGGGGACTTAGCTGCAGTCCAGTACTCGCCTAAGTGATAAAAATCCTACCGAGTGGTGAGTCTGCCTCTCACTCGGGGGCTTAGCTGCAGTCCAGTACTCGCCTAAGTGATTAAAATCCTACCGAGTGGTGAGTCTGCCTCTCACTCGGGGGCTTAGCTGCAGTCCAGTACTCGCCTAAGTGATAAAAATCCTACCGAGTGGTGA
>NC_041383.1:763227823-763344780 GCF_002162155.2 Triticum dicoccoides | reverse complement strand
GCTGCAGTCCAGTACTCGCCTAAGTTTGAAAATCCTACCGAGTGGTGAGCGGGGCAGTGGGTCGACAACACAACCACCCCCCTCCCCCGGAGGCTGCACTATCAAGAAAAAGGACGAGATTGTATGCACCCACCCAACGATTGGCCCCATGCCGAGCGGGGCTGCGGGTCGACCACACACCCACCCCCCCTCCCCCGGGGGTTGCACCGTCAAGAAGAAGGATGAGATTGTATGAACCCACCCAATGATTGGCCCCTTGTTGATGACAGGAACGTCAAGACCATTGTTGAGTACCTCTCTGATGAGCTGATCAATGCTGCCAAAGGCTCATCCAACTGGTCGATTGCTGATCCTTCTTCAGCACCTGCATCAAACAATGAGAAACCGATCCAAGAGAAGAACAGATTTCACTCGAAGATAAACCCAACATATTCAAAGATAAATCCAAAGGTTCCTAACCACAGATTAAAAGTACTCGGGCGTCAGGCCCGAAAGAGTTTTAACGATTACAAAATCACTCGGCATTCCGAGGCAAATAAAAGTGGGGCATACTATTTTTTTCATCACTCGACGAGAGAAGGGCTGGACGGATCGTAGAAGCTGTCAAGATCGATGCTGTCGGCAATGCGGGTAGATGCCTCGAGGAAGGTGTCCATGAAGTCCTAGAAGGAGTGCTTCTAAGTATTCGCTACCTTGAGGGCCGCCAGCTTCTCTTCTTTAGCCTCCTTGTAGTGCACACGAACCAATGACAAGGCGATGTCAGCGCCACAGCGGGCAGAGGACTTCTTCCACTCTTGCACTCGGTCAGGGATCTGGTCAAGTCGAGTCATCAGCGACTCGAGACTTTGAGAAAGTTCTGCCTGAGGCCAGAGTTCGGCGTCCACTCGGGTCATCGCAGCCTTCAGCCGAGCCAGACAGTCGACAACGCCATCCAAGCGCGATTCCAATCGAAGCAAGTTCATTGCAACTTCATCTTTCACGGGACAGTTGATGGGGTCGAGACCTGTCTCGACCCATCCAGTTTCAGCTTCAAAGTCCTGGCAAAGTTCTATTCCATCGCAAAAAACAATGAGTCAACAATATTGCAAATTTCAGTCGACGACAGTTATCTAATTGAACAGACATACCTTCAAGCTTCAAGACAAGTTTTGCCGCAAGTTGTTCCAAATAGGAATCTAGCTTGCCCATTTTTGCTCTGAGGCCGTCGAATTCATTGGTCAGGTTCTCCTTGTCCTTCCTCAGTTGCTCGACTTCCCGATTGGCGTCCGAGACAGCAGTCTTCAACTTCGCGCTCTCATCCTCCAATTCGCCGACTGAAGCCAGCTTCTGGTCCACAAGCGTCGTCTTCTCACGTGCTTCTTTCTGAGCAGCAGCAAGGTCCAGGTCCTTCTTCTCCAAAGCCTCCTTCATTTTCTCTAAAGAAACAACACTCTTCAGACGAGCCTGAAGTTGGCGGTTTTCACTACCCACATGTGCTTGTGTGAAGTCACTCGGTTCAAAGAGACTGAATGAAAAGCAGTGGAAAGTGCGAACTACTAAGCAGACAAGACAGTCGAATGATTACCTCCCATGATGGCCGTCTCTTGTTGCGCAGTCTTGAGATTCTTCTTTGCGAGTTCAAGGTCAAGTTCAACGCTGATATGCTTCTTCTTCAACTCGGAAAGACGAGCACCAAGATCACAAGACCTCTACAGTCAGCAAGAATGGTATGTCAGTCGACAGAAATAAGAGGCGTTGACAGAGAAAAGCTACTCTAAGACTACTGCCAAATAAAATATTCACCAAGTAGTCTCGGGGACTACACCCAGTGGGTGCACTTAGCGTGCCCCCACTGGTTTAGATCAATACTCACCAGGGTCTGCCCAGCGTGAGCTCAAAAAACAAGAGATACATTCTAAGACCTCAGTCGACTGTCAGCAGTAGATCGTGGTCTCGGGGACTACACCCAGTGGGTGCACTCGGTGTGCCCCCACTGGTTCAGAAAGTATGCTAAGATTCAACCCAAGTCGAGTGACATGGAAGATTTCCCAAGCTCTAAGCAAAGAAACACCCCAGTGGGTGATCAGATATAAGGCAACATTCGAAAGTTCAGCTGGAGTCTTGCTGACCTGAACATTGGCCTGAAGGGCAGTACTGGCATTGTAAGCTACCTGGCTAGCCTCGTGCACCACCTTCACCTGCTCCATGACAAGGCTCACCTGGCGAAGAGCTTCCCTAGAGGCACTTGGTGAGTCATCCGGAGTCTGATATGCAACAAAAAGTGATGGCTGCAGAGCAGCCAAAGTAGTCGCTGGGTTAGAGGCGTGGGGTTGCACTGGAGCAGCAGGAGTCGGTACAGTCGAGTCCGCCGGATGATCAGTCGTCAGCGGGCTGGCGAATGTGACACTGGTCCGAATAGGCTCTCCGGAACGATCGACCACCGCCTCGAGCGCCGGCGTCGACTGAGGAACCTGAACTTCAAGCCTCCTCCTGCCAGAGCTCCCGCTCCTCCTCCTCCTCCTCTCCTGTAGAGGAACCTCTTCTTCATCATCAGGAAGCACAACAACTTCTTGCAGAACTACAGAAAGAGAGAAATGTCAGAAACTCTGCCGATTGGCGATCTACTCAACTTAATGAAGCTTGGTCGATCGGACTTACTGACTCGTGAGGTGGCCTCTTGGTCTCCTGGCGCCTTGTCAATGTCCATGTCAGTGGCAGCAGAGGTGGGACTGGAAAGACACATGAATTGGTTGGTCAGAACAAGAAAATCTTTAGTCGACCTATGAAAACGCAAGCAAGATGCTCACCCCGAAGCAACATGGACGTCCATCTTGATCCGTGGCAATGTCTTCCGAGCCTTGGGAAGAGCAACTTTAGGCTGCTTGGCCATCTTCTCCGTCGGCTCCGGGTTCGACGTCCGAGTGCGCTTCTGAGTATTGGCACTCGGGGACACGCTTTTCCCGCGCCCGCCAGATGGATCATGCTGCTGTTTGGATCGATGTTCGGAGCGCAGCGGCGAGTCGACTTCTTCCTTCTCATACGAATCTTCGCTCTCCTCCTCCTCCTCTTCTCTAGGAGACTCCCACTCGCCACTCTCCTCCGCACTCTCCTCCCCCTCCTGGTCCTGCTCCAAAGCTTGTTCGCCGTTGGTCATCGAATGCATCTCAGTGAATACCTGCAGAGCAAATCGATCGAGTAAGAGTCAGCGAACATCAAGTACAGTCAGAGCGTGAGCGGGAAGCAGTCGGAACAAAGAGTATACCTTGTCGGGCGGGTTACCGTCGCTGAAGGGGACGACTCGCCTGGATCCTCTAGGGTTGTCCTAGTTGCCTGTGATGCTCCTCAGCCACAAAGCTACGGTTTCTGACGACACTTCTTCTGGATGGACCCGAGCGGTGTCATCCGGTCTGGAATACAGCCACATCGGGTGATCGCGGGCCTGGAGAGGCTGGACGCGTCGACTGAGGAACACTTCCAGCAAGTCCAGGCCGGTAATGCCATCATTGACGAGCTGGACCACTCTCTCCACCAACATCCTCATCTCCACGGTCTCAGCAGCGGTTACTTTCAGTCGGGCAGGAGTCTGAACACGATCGAACGAGAAGTGGGGAAGACCAGTTGACTGACCTGGAGTTGCGACGTCCTGGCAGTAGAACCAGGACGACTGCCAGCCTCTAACAGATTCAGGGAGAGTCATGGTGGGAAAGGCACTCCTATGCCTCTTTTGGATACCTAAACCCCCACACATCTGGATGACGTGGGTTTTCAAGTCACTCGACTTTGCCTTTTTTACCGATTGGGAGCGAATGGTGAAGATATGTTTGAAAAGACCCCAGTGCGGTCGACACCCTAAGAAGTTCTCGCACATCGATACAAATGCAGCTAAATACGTGATGGTCTTGGGAGAAAAATGGTGGAGCTGAGCGCCAAAGAAGTTCAAAACTCCCCGAAAGAAACGATGCGGAGGGAGCGAGAAACCCCGGTCGACATGAGTGGCGAGCAGAAAAAACTCACCCGATCGAGGTTGTGGTTCCGTCTCCCCCTTCGGCAACCTCACCGATCCCTTGGCGATCAATCCGGACTCCTCCAGTTCGGGCAGATCCTCCTGTCGGACCGAAGACCGGATCCAATCGCCCTGGATCCAGCCCGGGCGTCAGCCCCGCATGCGACGGCGACCCGCGGTTCTTCTTCTTGCCTTTCGCCGCCCCAGTCGCCTTCTTAGCGCGCTCTAACGCCGCCGTCTTGTCCTTCACCATGGCGGGGGAGCAGCGGCGTCGAGGGCGAAGGTGCTGGGCGCAGATACGTCTCCAACGTATCTATAATTTATGAAGCATTCATGCTATATTACTATCTGTTTTGAATGATTATGGGATTTATTATACACTTTTATATTACTTTTGGGACTAACCTATTAACCGGAGGCCGAGCCCATATTGCTGTTTTATTGCCTGTTTCAGTATTTCAAAGAAAAGGAATATCAAACAGAGTCCAAACGGAATGAAACCTTCGGCAGCGTGATTTTTTGGAAGAATATGATCCTGGAGACTTGGAGTCCACGTCATAAGATCCTCGAGGAGGCCACGAGATAGGAGGGCGCGCCCCCTATCTCGTGGGCCCCTCGAGCACCCCCCGACCGACTTCTTTCGCCTATATAGTCCCACGTACCCTAAAAACATCCATGGAGAAGATAGATCGGGAGTTCCGCCGCCGCAAGCCTCTGTAGCCACCAAAAACCTCTCGGGAGCCCGTTCCGGCACCCTGCCGGAGGGGGAACCCATCACCGGTGGCCATCTTCATCATCCCGGCGCTCTCCATGACGAGGAGGGAGTAGTTCACCCTCGGGGCTGAGGGTATGTACCAGTAGCTATGTGTTTGATCTCTCTCTCTCTCTCATGTTCCCTCTATGACACGATCTTGATGTATCCCGAGCTTTGCTATTGTAGTTGGATCTTATGATGTTTCTCCCCCTCTACTCTCTTGTGATGAATTGAGTTTCCCCTTTGAAGTTATCTTATCGGATTGAGTCTTTTATGAGAACACTTGATGTATGTCTTGCCGTGCTTATCTATGGTGACAATGGGATATCATGTGCCACTTGATGTATGTTTTGGTGACCAACTTGCGGGTTCCGTCCATGAACCTATGCATAGGGGTTGGCACACGTTCTTGACTCTCCGGTAGAAACTTTGGGGCACTCTTTGAAGTACTTTTATGTTGGTTGGATGAATCTGAGATTGTGTGATGCATATCGTATAATCATGCCCACGTATACTTGAGGTGAAAATGGAGTATCTAGGTGACATTAGGGTTTTGGTTGATTTGTGTCTTAAGGTGTTATTCTAGTACGAACTCTTTTATAGATCGATCCGAAAGAATAACTTTGAGGTGGTTTCGTACCCTACCATAATCTCTACGTTTGTTCTCTGCTATTTGTGGCTTTGGAGTGACTCTTTGTTGCATGTTGAGGGATTGTTATATGATCTATCTATGTTATTATTGTTGAGAGAACTTGCACTAGTGAAAGTATGAACCCTATGCCTTGTTTCCTATCATTGCAACACCGTTTACGCTCACTTTTATCTCTCGTTACCTTGCTGTTTTTATTATTTCAGATTACAAAAACCTTTATCTACTATCTATTTTGCACTTGTATCACCATCTCTTCGCCGAACTAGTGCACCTATACAATCTACCATTGTATTGGGTGTGTTGGGGACACAAGAGACTCTTTGTTATTTGGTTGCAGGGTTGCTTGAGAGAGACCATATTCATCCTACGCCTCCTACGGATTGATAAACCTTAGGTCATCCATTTGAGGGAAATTTGCTACTATCCTACAAACCTGTGCACTTGCAGGCCCAACAACGTCTACAAGAAGAAGGTTGTGTAGTAGACATCAAGCTCTTTTCTGGCGCCGTTGCCAGGGAGGCTAGGTAAAGGGCACTCACTCACACCCCGTTAACTAAGCTCTTTTCTGGCACCGTTGCCGGGGAGGTTAGGGCTTGAAGGTATATCTTTAGATCTTGCAATCGAATCTTTTTGTTTCTTGTTTTATCACTAGTTTAGTTTATAAAAGAAAACTACAAAAAATGGAATTGAGTTTGTCTCATACGCTTCATCTTTTTAATATCTTTCGTGAGAATGATGGAAAGGAAAAATTGTGCTCAAGTGCTAGAAGAAGAATGCATTAGAATGTTTGGTACTAGATCTTTGTATGATGAGCATGATTGCAATGTTGTTAGTATGAATTCCTTGAATATCCATGATGCTAATGATATGCAAAGCCACAAGCTTGGGGAAGCTATGTTTGATGAATATGATATTTTTAGTCCCCCAAGTTTTGATGAGAATATTTATTTTGATGATAGCATGCCTCCTACCTATGATGATTATATTGATGAAAGTGTGTTCGGAAGAGTGTCAACTTTAGGAAGTAGTGATCCCACTATTTTGGAGGATGTTGAGTCTTATAATATTTATGAAAGTGGATTTGGAGAGGTCATGACTTTATTTAGTGATGAATCCACTATTTAGGAAGAGGTTCCAATTGCTTATGAGAATAAAGTTGCTATCTATGATGATTATTGTGATGACTTGTATGCTATTAGGAATAATGATAACCATGAAACTTGTCATCATGATTTTAGTTTTCAATTGGATTATGCTTCACATGATAGTTATTTTGTTGAGTTTGCTCCCACTACTATTGGTGAGAAGAATTTTGCTTATGTGGAGAGTAGTAAATTTTCTATGCTTGTAGATCATGAAAAGAATGCTTTAGGTGCTGGTTATATTGTTGAATTCATTCATGATGCTACTGAAAATTATTATGAGGGAGGAATATATGCTTATAGGAATTGCAATAATATCAAGTTTCCTCTCTATGTGCTTAAAATCTTGAAGCTATGCTTGTTTTACCTTCCTTTGCTAGTTGATTATTGTTCCCATAAGTTGTTTGCTCACAAAATCCCTATGCATAGGAAGAGGGTTAGGCTTAAATGTGCTAGTCATATGCTTCATGATGCTCTCTTTATGTTTCAATTCTTATCTTTTATGTGAGCATCATTGTCATCATCATGCCTAGCTAGAAAGGCATTAAAGAAAAGCTCTTGTTGGGAGACAACCCAATATTTAACCTTACTGTTTTTGTGTGTCCACATGATTATGCTACTGTATTAATCATGTTTTATAGCTTTTGTTTCAATAAAGTGCCAAGTAGAACCTTTGGGAAGACTTGGGTGAAGTTTATGTGATCTTGCTGTAAAAAACAGAAACTTTAGCGCTCACAAGATTAGCTGCCATTTTATACTGGAGAGTGATTTTAGGTTGATTCTTTTTGAAGATGATTAATGGACAAATTACTCAGGTCCAGCAATTTATTTCATAATTTTTGGTGTTCCATAAGTATACGTTTGATACAGATTACTACAGACTGTTCTGTTTAGACAGATTCTGTTTTCTATGTGTTGTTTGCTTATTTTGATGAATCTATGAGTAGTATCGGGGGGTATGAACCATAGAGAAGTTATAATACAGTAGATATCACACCAATATGAATTTATAATGAGTTCATTACAGTACCTAAGTGGTGGTTTTATTTTCTTATACTAACAGAGCTTACGAGTTTTGTTTTGAGTTTTGTGTGGTTGAAGCTTTCAAGTTTTGGGTAAAAGATTCGATGGACTATGGAATAAGGAGTGGCAAGAGCCTAAGCTTGGGGATTCCCAAGGCACCCCAAGTTAATATTCAAGGACAACCAAGAGCCTAAGCTTGGGGATGCCCCGAAGGCATCCCCTCTTTCGTCTTCGTTCATCGGTAACTTTACTTGGAGCTATATTTTTATTCACCACATGATATGTGTTTTGCTTGGAGCATCAATTTCTTTTGTTAGTTTTTGTTTTCTGTTAGTTATAATAATTTTTTGCATCTTTAGGTTCAATAAAAATGTCAAGGATAGCCTTTGCCATGCTTATTTTGCTAGTATACATGTTGCTGTTTGAAAACAGAAAGTTTACCGCTGTTGCAAAAATTCCCTAGAAAAGTCACAGAATGGTATAACGTTGAATATTTTTGCATATTAAGCTCTGATAAATTTATTACAGTGGGAATTTTAGTTCATAATTTTTGAAGTCAGGGAAGTATTGATACTCTTGCATTCTTTACAGACTGTACTCTTTTGGCAGATTGCTGTTATGTTTGCATTGTTTGCATATGTTTGCTTGTTTAGTGATTCTATTTAAGGATAGGAGTATTAAATATGCATAGGCATTTATTATGCAATGTTGAATAATAATTTTAGTAATTTGTTACAGTAGAAAATGATAAGGTTTTGCATTGGTTTATACTAACCTATCTCACGAGTTCTTGTTGAGTTTGTTGTGAATGAAGCTTTCGATAAAAAGAAACCATGTTATGAGAGGAATTAAGGAGACATAAAATCTCAAGCTTGGGGATTCCCAAGGCACCCCAAGATAATATTTCAAGAAGTCTCAAGCATCTAAGCTTGGGGATGCCCCGGTAGGCATTCCACCTTTCTTCTTCAACAACTATCGGTTAGTATCGGTTGAGCCTAAGTTTTTGCTTCTTCACATGAGTTGTGCTATCCTTGCATTGTCTTTTTTATTTTGTTTTGCTTGCTCTTTGAATAAGATACCAAGATCTGAAATTCTTAAATGAGAGAGAGTCTTCACATAGTTATAATTATTTAGCTACTCATTGATCTTCACTTATATTTTTTTGGAGTAGTTTTTGGTTTACTCGTGTGCTTCACTTATATCCTATGAGTAAATGGTTGAATGAGTTGAATTTCATAAATCTGAAATTATATATGTTTCATTTTCTTATCCCATGGGGAGTAATTACTTCACATCTAAGAAGTAGAGGTTGTAAATTTATTGACGATTAGCAAGCATTGTATTAGTCATTTGAACAATTCATGAAAGAATGTTGAAGGAAGAGAGGTTTCACATATAAATATATTATCATAGACCCCTTTTATAATTGTGAGCACTCATTATGTATGACATGCTAAAGAGTTGATGTTGGACAAGGAAGACAATGTAATGGGCTATGTTTTCTCGCATCTCAGTTAAAGTATATTGTCATGGATCATTCAAACATGTTGAGCTTGCCTTTCCCCCTCATGCTAGCCAAAAATTCCTAGCACCAAGTATAGATACTACTTGTGCTTCCAAATATCCTTAAACCTAGTTTTGCCATGAGAGTCCACCATACCTACCTATGGATTGAGTAAGATCCTTCAAGTAAGTTGTCATCGGTGCAAGCAATAAAAAATTGCTCTCTAAATATGCATGACTTATTAGTGCGGAGAAAATAAGCTTTGTATGAACTTTTTATGGAAGCAATAAAAGTGATGGACTGCATAATAAAGGTCCATATACAAGGGGCAATATAAAGTGACGTTCTTTCACATTAAGATTTTGTGTATCCAACCCTAAAAGCGCATGGCAACCTCTGCTTCCCTCTGCGAAGGGCCTATCTTTTACTTTATGTCTTTTACTTTATGCAAGAGTCAAGGTGATCTTCACCTTTCCCTTTTTCATTTTATCCTTTGGCAAGCACTTTGTGTTATGGTGATCCTGATATATATATCCAATTGGATGTACGTTAGAATGAACTATTATTGTTGACATCACCCAAAGGTGAATACGTTTGGAGGCAACATTATAAGCCCCGATCTTTCTCTGTGTCTGATTAAAACTTCATAACCACAAGTATTGCATGAGTGTTAGCAATTGTAGAAGACTATATGATAGTTGAGTATGTGAAGTTTGCTAAATCAAAGCTCTGACATAGACTCTTCCTGAAAGTAAGATGAATTACAATTGTTTGATGACTAAGATTGAAGTTTGCTAGTTTTCAAGAAAGTTTATGGTCTATGCTTTAACATGTGGATTGCTTGTTACTAGTTCGTGAAAATTTTTATGAGATGAACTATTGTTATGACATATAATGATGCTAGTAAAGGTGATTGAAATTATCATTGATTAAACTTGTGCACCTTCTGGCATTCACACTTCATAAACTCTTTCTTTATCATTTACCTACTCGAGGACGAGTAGGAGATAAGCTTGGGGATGCTGATACGTCTCCAACGTATCTATAATTTATGAAGCATTCATGCTATATTACTATCTGTTTTGAATGATTATGGGCTTTATTATACACTTCTATATAACTTTTGGGACTAACCTATTAACCGGAGGCCCAGCCCATATTGCTGTTTTATTGCCTGTTTCAGTATTTCGAAGAAAAGGAATATCAAACGGAGTCCAAACGGAATGGAACCTTTGGCAGCGTGATTTTTTGGAAGAATATGATCCTGGAGACTTAGAGTCCACGTCAGAAGATCCTCGAGGAGGCCACAAGATAGGAGGGCGCCCCCCTACTAGGCGCGCCCCCTGTCTCGTGGGCCCCTCGAGCACCCCCCGACCGACTTCTTTCGCCTATATAGTCCCACGTACCCTAAAAACATCCACGGAGAAGATAGATCGGGAGTTCCGCCGCTGCAAGCCTCTGTAGCCACCAAAAACCTCTCGGGAGCCCATTCCGGCACCCTGCCGGAGGGGGAACCCATCACCGGTGGCCATCTTCATCATCCCGACGCTCTCCATGATGAGGAGGGAGTAGTTCACCCTCGGGGCTGAGGGTATGTACCAGTAGCTATGTGTTTGATCTCTCACTCTCTCTCTCTCTCGTGTTCTCTCTCATGTTCCCTTATGGCACGATCTTGATGTATCCTGAGCTTTGCTATTTTAGTTGGATCTTATGATGTTTCTCCCCCTCTACTCTCTTGTGATGAATTGCGTTTCCCCTTTGAAGTTATCTTATCGGATTGAGTCTTTTATGAGAATACTTGATGTATGTCTTGCCGTGCTTATCTGTGGTAACAATGGGATATCATGTGCCAATTGATGTATGTTTTGGTGACCAACTTGCGGGTTCCGTCCATGAACCTATGCATAGGGGTTGGCACACGTTCTTGACTCTCCGGTAGAAACTTTGGGGCACTCTTTGAAGTACTTTTATGTTGGTTGGATGAATCTGAGATTGTGTGATGCATATCGTATAATCATGCCCACGGATACTTGAGGTGACAATGGAGTATCTAGGTGACATTAGGGTTTTGGTTGATTTGTGTATTAAGGTGTTATTCTAGTACGAACTCTTTTATAGATCGATCCGAAAGAATAACTTTGAGGTGGTTTCGTACCCTACCATAATCCTCTACGTTTGTTCTCCGCTATTTGTGGCTTTGGAGTGACTCTTTGTTGCATGTTGAGGGATTGTTATATGATCTATCTATGTTATTATTGTTGAGAGAACTTGCACTAGTGAAAGTATGAACCCTATGCCTTGTTTCCTATCATTGCAATACCGTTTACGCTCACTTTTATTGCTTGTTACCTTGCTGTTTTTATTATTTCAGATTACAAAAACCTTTATCTACTATCTATTTTGCACTTGTATCACCATCTCTTCGCCGAACTAGTGCACCTATACAATCTACCATTGTATTGGGTGTGTTGGGGACACAAGAGACTCTTTGTTATTTGGTTGCAGGGTTGCTTGAGAGAGACCATCTTCATCCTACGCCTCCTACAGATTGATAAACCTTAGGTCATCCACTTGAGGGAAATTTGCTACTGTCCTACAAACTTGTGCACTTGCAGGCCCAACAACGTCTACAAGAAGAAGGTTGTGTAGTAGACATCAGGCGCGGTGGAGAAGCGGAGGAGAAGGAAGGGGGAACAGGCGTGCACAGTGCAAGCGCCTCGGCCCCGTCACCTTCTAAAGGGTCAATTCCGAGTGACGGACGCGTGGGACTAGGCAATCCCGTCAAATCCCGCAACAGTTGCACGCAACTTACATGGTGAAAAAGGCGTCGCGGTAATCGAGGCATTGCTACTTATTCGGACCGCCCATTTCGGTGCTCTCCGGCTCGCGCGCTTCCCCGAAATTTTGTATCCCGCGAAATCCGGGATACACTGCAGACAACCGCGCCCAAGATCCCGCGCTCTAACACAACACTCGACGCATGAGGTCACCAGTTCAATCGATAACTCACTAAATGGATCAAGGCGACTGAGTTGACACCAAAGTACCGACGCGGGCGTTCAGTCTTGTAGAAAACACTCGTGAGGACACGAAGCTCGGAGCAGGTTCAACTTCGACCTACTTTCCGCTCGCACCTTAATCCATTCAGGGGCTACTGATGAGGATACAGACCTGGGGTAGGGTCATAGGCCTGACCTATACGTCCTACCCAAGGTCACTACCCTGGAAGATAAAAGGACCAAAAGACAACAGGAGAGCGCCAGTCGAACACGTCGAGTGCAATCCACTTGATGGCCACATCACTCAGAGGTCCTCCTCCCTACCGTCCCTCGACCATATGGAAAGTCACTCGACCTATCGAAGACCAGGAGTCAGAAGGACCCGCAACGGCCGGACGTTCACCCCTTAGTCTTTATAAGCATTAACAACACTTAAGGCTGGCGTTACCAGTAACACCCCTTACTTTATGTACATTAAGCCCCTTGTAATGGAGGTGGGCGGGGGTCCTGGCGCACTCTATATAAGCCACCCCCTCCTCTGGGACAAGGGTTCGCACCCCCTGTAATATCACACACATAATCCAATCGACCGCCTCCGGGCACCAAGACGTAGGGCTGTTACTTCCACTGTGAAGGGCTTGAACTCGTAAATCCCATGTGTAAACCTTCACCATAGCTGAGATCTTGCCTCTCCATACTTACCCCCCTCTCTACTGTCAGTCTTAGGACCACGACAGTGGTTGCTTTGGATTGCCAATAAGAAATAGTCTAGTCCTTAACCTGATTAGCGCAGCTGTGTTGTGGAGTGTCTGGATATACAGGAATGGCATGATTTATTACACCATCTTGTGGATGGGCATGAAGCAGACTTGGCGGAAAAATATAGACTTGTTAAGAACTGGCTATTCTCTGCCCTATGCAAGTGAAAGAGAAAATTGAACATTTTTTGCTATCTGACGATGACATGACCTTGTTGGAGATGCCCTAAGTTGTAGAGATTTGAACAGACCTAGTCCCTTATCTCTTTGCTTGATTCAAAAAAGCAGTAATATCACTAGTGGTGCTTAAACTTGTCAGCAATGTTCACTTTAGTGGCTAAACTTGAAAAATACGCCAAACTGGTTCTAGAACTTGGCACGTGCGTGCATATACAATGCTTATCCAATCTGCAGACGTATAATGTGCTGACGTGGCTCCATATTTTGATTAGCATTAATGTACGTCCCCATGACGAGTGGGCCCCACTTGTCAGAATAAAGAGAAATTAAATGATAAAAACAGCCCCAATGAGGAATCAAACTTACGAAGTCAATCCTACTATAATCTCTATCTCTTGTCTCTGTATCTATCTCACGGTTGAGGCTATAACAGCCGAACCTTGTATCCCATGACAACAATCAATATATAACCTGCAGCCCCTAGTGTATGGGGGTAGATATGCTTCATCATAATCTTGACCAGTGCAGCTATGATGTGGTGTGTCTAGAAATACAGGAATGGCACGATTTATTATAACATCCTATGGATGTGCATCAAGCAGGTTTGGTGAAAAATTCTAAAGCCTATAAAAGAACCAGGCTATTCTCTGCCCTGTGCAAGTGAAAGAGCTATTCTCTGCCATGTGCCATGTGCAAACCCGACGCTCAAGGATTGCTGAGCTTGGATTTGTTAATCAGCTAAAGCTGTTGCCCTCTACTCCTGCCGATACCCCAAGCATCTTTGATGGTATCCTGAAGACGCTCAAGATATTGGTGGTGAGGAACCACCCTCCCCACCTAGAAGCGGTAAACCTGACGAGAAGCACTTGCTCCTGAGCCCGACGTCCGTTCTGGAGACAGGTTGCTGGTCGCCGGCATCAGGTTCAGTACCGGCAAAGAAGGTCAAGACGTCGACGCTGGCCGTAGAGCCTGTGGCTGAGCTGTGACTCCCCTAAGGTGGTGGTTGTTCTGGATTGCTAATAGATTAAGAAACATCTAGTGCTTAACCTAGTTAGTGCAACTGTGTTTTGTGTGTGGAAATACATGAATGGCATGATTTATTTCAACATCTTGTGGATGAGCATCCAACAGGTTTGTCGGGAAATTATAAAGACTTGTTACGAACTGGGCTATTCTCTGCCCTGTGCAAGTGAAAGAGGAAATTGAGCATTTATCCGACGATGACATGGTCTATTGGAGATGCCCTAAGTCGTAGAGATCTAAACAGACCTGGCCATTTATCTATTTGCTTTTGTGTTCATTTCTTCCTTCCCAGTTCCCACTTATTTCATGCAAGTAGTATCCTACTTTTGTCACTCATTAGATATTGGAATTCTTGGTAATATATCATACGTATTGATAATTATCCAAAATTTCTTCTCTGTTCTTGTACTGCTACTTGGTAATACACACACAAGAATTGTGAAAAGAAGATGTTGCTAGCCAAGGATCATCGGGTATCCACTTATACCACGCCTTTTGATGTATTCCACCAGAAGGGCAACTACTGTGAGGAACTCGCCGCCACCGCTGAGCTGCTTGGCATTGGAGTCCGCGCTGCATTGGTAGCCCGTGAAGCAGAGCATCTCCACCCACACCTGGTTGATCACCTCCAGGTTGTCGTGTTCTTGTAGGCCGACGAGCTGAGACCCTCTTGTGAGCAGATCGTCGTAGAGAAGCAAAGTACGACTGTTCGGAAGCCGAGTGGCATAGAATCGATTCTTTGGAATGGTGTTGAGGGCTTCCCCGTGGCACCGGAGCAGATCCTAGCTTGGTCCATGCTCAAGACCTGTGAGGCCATGGCACACGTCGATGTACGCATTGCGGCTAGCGGGCGGAGGCAGCATGTGGGGACGCTCAACCAGGAGGAAGAGCATGTAGTAGGAGAGCACGCCGACCGCATCCACGAGAGCGACATCGTCCTGCCCTCCCTGCTCTTTGTGCCAACCGAGGTAGATGTCGGTGGCTGTCGGTGTCAAAACCGGCGGATCTCGGGTAGGGGGTCCCGAACTGTGCGTCTAGACGGATGGTAACAGGAGACAAGGGACACGATGTTTTTACCCAGGTTCAGGCCCTCTTGATGGAGGTAAAACCCTACGTCCTGCTTGATTGATATTGATGATGTGGGTACTACAAGAGTAGATCTACCACGAGATCAAGGAGGCTAAACCCTAGAAGCTAGCCTATGGTATGATTGTTGTTATTGTTGTCCTACGGACTAAAACCATCCGGTTTATATAGACACCGGAGAGGGCTAGGGTTACATAGACTCGGTTACAATGGTAGGAGATCTACATATCCGTATCGCCAATCTTGCCTTCCACGCCAAGGAAAGTCCCATCCGGACACGGGACGAAGTCTTCAATCTTGTATCTTCATAGTCTTGAAGTCCGGCCGATGATGATAGTTCGGCTATCCGGACACCCCCTAGTCCAGGACTCCCTCAGTAGCCCCTGAACCAGGCTTCAATGACGACGAGTCCGGCGCGCATATTGTCTTCGGCATTGTAAGGCGGGTTCCTTCTCCAAATAATTTGTAGAAGATTGTGAACACCAGGATAGTGTCCGGCTCTGCAAAATAAATTCCACATTCCACCGTAGAGAGAATAGTATTTACACAAGTTCAATCTGCTGACGTATTTCGTGGCGTGACGTCACACCACAACCAAGCCTTTACTCGAATCGTTTTTATTATACCGCCTCAGCGCATTTAGTGAAGCGGTTTTTTTGGCATGTCTTGTCGAAGCAGAGATCGTGTTCCCCTTATTCCGGGATTCTCAT
The DNA here is from genome assembly GCF_002162155.2 of Triticum dicoccoides. Classification (NCBI taxonomy): domain Eukaryota; kingdom Viridiplantae; phylum Streptophyta; class Magnoliopsida; order Poales; family Poaceae; genus Triticum; species Triticum dicoccoides. The sequence goes on along the minus strand of NC_041383.1, from coordinate 763,328,967 downwards.
CAATATGGGCGTGGGTAACCCAACCGTGCCCGTTGCCACGCCCCCTCCATCGAAGGCGAGTTCTAAACGGTCACGGAGACGGCTCTTGGTATTCTCCCCCTTTATAATGAGACCAAGGCCCGTTCTTTTCTTCAATCCTCAATCGCATCCGCCCCTCGCCCTGAGTTCCAACACCCAGGGCTCCAGATTCGGGTACTTTGGACCTTCGACAATGCCCGGCTCCGACCTTCAGGGCTGGTGGATGCCTTCCTCCGTCACGGAAGAGGACGTGCTAAAGCTTAGGGATGCCAGGTACTTAACCTACGAGATTTCGCATAGGTTGCCTGCCCAAGGGCAAGTCATTCCCACCCCTGAGCCTGGCGAGAGCGTCGTGTTCGCGCCTCACCTCCGTCGGGGTTTAGGCTTCCCGATGGATCCCTTCGTGAGGGGGCTCCTGTTTTACTATGGGCTGGAATTCCACGACCTGGCTCCGGAGTCTATCCTCCATATCTCATCATTTATTGTTGTTTGCGAAGCCTTCCTCCGCACTACCCCTCACTTTGGTTTGTGGCTCAAAACCTTCAATGTGGAGCCGAAGATGATTGAGGGGCGTCAGGCAGAGTGCGGAGGGGCGGTTATAAGCAAGAGGGCCGATGCTCCATGGCCCGAGGGCTCTTTTCAGGAGGAGCTCGGTTTGTGGCAACATGAGTGGTTCTATATCACCGCTCCCAGGGGCAGCAGGCAGAGGCCGCCGCCCGCCTTTTGCCCGGGCCCTCCACCATGGCTGACATCGTGGGTCAACAAAGGGTTCGACTGGGGGCCGTCCAAGGACGTACCCTTATTGCAGGGCCGGATTCGAGATCTCCAAGAGAAGGAGATCAATCTGGTCGTAGTGACGCAGGTCATGCTGATTCGGCGTCTTTTGCCCTGCAAACGTCGCCCCCTCCGCCTGTGGGAGTTCAATCCAGAGGGACCACGAGCTCTCCAACACTTTATGGGTACAAAACCCATGGAGATGTACAAACTATTCTTCGGACCACAAGAAGTGTGTCCGGACTTGACCGAGGACGCTGGCCTAAGCTGCAATCGCCCGGATACTCAAGTAAGTAGCTCTGTGACCGGACATATCATCCATTTATTTATCATGGACTTGCCTTTTAACCAGCTATCCCTTGAACAGGAGTGGACAGCGCAAGCGAAACTGATACGGTGTCCGGCCCCCCTCCCTGAGACCACGCCGGATCCCGTGTTAATCAAAATGTTGGAGGTTGCGCCTTCGGAGGAAGGCAAAGGGGGGAACAGGGAAGCTACCACCTCTGTGAAGGAGGCTCTCAGTAAGGGGGGAATCAATAATCCCTCCCTCCAGGGGGAGAAGAGGACCGCTTCCAAAAACCCGGAGGCCAAAGCCTCGAAGCGGGGAAAGAAATCTGCACCGGAAGGTCCTGCACCGGGAGGAGTCCCGGCCGTACAGTCTCCCCAAAGGAATCATCCCTCCAGCGAGCCGTAAGTAGAAAAAAAGGGAAGTTTTACAATAAAAGGCAACCCTATTTTATTTCTAAGGATAACCGAAGTTTTTACCTTGTAGTTCGGATCTCAGCCCTTCCCAGCAGAGCTCATCCTCGGGGGACCTTCGTCCGGAGATGATGGAGAGCGAAACGCCTCCATTTGCCGACCCATCAGGCGGGGCAGACGACCCTGAGGTGTCGTCACGGAGGGTCTCCCCGAGTCCGGCGGGGCCTGGGAGTTCGGCACCCACTAGAGTGCGGCCGGTGGAGCTGCTGGGTTTGCTCGAGAGGGCGTCTCTCTCAGAAGATCACCGCGCATTAATGAGTGCGGTGATTGAAAGGATCTCATCCGCCGAAAGCGGGTTACATGAGGCCGTCGGAAGTTTACTGAAGGGGTTTGAGGTACGCAAAAAAAAATGACATACCTTGTGGCGGTGTTGCACATAGGGTGCGCCCTGTATAGATAGTAGCCCCTGAGACTCGGTATGTTGTCGAAGGCGACAGCGTGCCGAGGATCATAATCTTAGTTACAAAATGTCGCCTTTCCTATGCAGGTGGCGGAGCGTTCGGTGGCCAGCCGGACTGATAGAGTTGCCGAACTGAAGCGGCAACTCGATGTTGTGGATGCGGACATCACGCTGGTCAATAAACGACTTGACGAGTCACAAGGTAAATGGTTTTTCCGCGGTCACCTGGTAAGGGAGCTGACGCCCACTCCTTACAACGTGTATGCTTGATGCAGATGGTGCCGCTGCTGTGGAAGACCTTCGGGCGGAGCTTGCTCGAGCCAAGGACCAAGCCAGAAAAGGTGATGTGGCTGCCTTGAAGGCCGCGGAGGAGCTAAAAGCCAAGAAGGCTGCTCACTGCCGAAGCAGGGAGGAAATGGCCGAAATGGCTGTGAATTAAAAGTTGCTACCGACCGCTATGAGGTTCTTGAAAGAGAACGCCAAGCAGAGCAAGAGGACCTGAAGAAGGCCACCGCCGAAGCCAAGGATGCCCGTTCTGCAATGCGGGCTATAAAGGAGGAACTGCGTCAGGCCGGAGACATGGTGGCTGGAAAGCCCTTCCCGTTGCATAGGAAATTCACGGATCCGAGGTATGCTCAGTTGGGCCAGCTGTGGAGTGCGGAGGATCCTTATTTGGATTTGGCGGTGAGTGCGGCGGACGCAGTTCGGCACTTCCGAAGTCAGAAGGATCATCAAATGGAAGAGCTATTTTGGTCTCAATTCCATAGTCCGAAGCGTCCACTGCCATTGACCGATCAGTTAGCTGAGTGGGCTGAGCTGAATAGATTGTCCGGACTAGCCATGACGGATGTGGTGGCTCATCTGTGGCCGGAAAGGCCCAAGACGAAAAGTTATTTTGGTTTATTGCAGCAATTCCTTAGGGCAGTGCTGCATATCAAGGCGATGAAGCAGTCGGCCTGCATAGAGGGTGCACGGATGGCTCTTGCCCGTGTTAAGACATACTGGGCGGAGATGAATGCCACCGATGTTGCGTCCCAGGGTTCGGACGAGAGCCGATTACCCACCGAGCACTATTTTGAGGAAGTCCTGCAGGGCGCTCGTTTAATAGAGTCGCAGTGCTCGAAAAATGTCATGTTCAAATGACGTGTATGATTTGTGTGATCATATTTATAATATAACGACTTTTTATACTTGTGCGTTCAAGTATTGAAATATCTCCTGTGCGGCCGTTAATGTATATGTATATATAACCTGAAAGATGGCAGTCTTTGGCTTCAGCCCCCACGCACATAGTGCGGGGTTGTTTGCAAAAAAAAGCGCATTTTCACACTTAGTCCAACGTCTTGGTCCTTTGAAGGAGGTGATAGCGTAGCAAACTAGGCAACAGGACTATAATGCTTTATCACTTTCACTTAGCCATAGGAGCTCGATGGTGGGGCTACGATATAGCCCCTAGAGGCACCGCGCTCTCCGAACTCGGGGTGCGTGTGTGCCTGACCGGGAAGCGGTCCTTCGTCAAAGCGGAGGAATTCTAAACATTCCAATAGTCGATCGAGTGGTTGACCAGTCCCTCGCTGTATCATGACAGTCAGTTTTCGGCTTTCTCTACTGAGGTGCTCGCCCGGCCGAACCGGGGCAAAATCGCAGTAGTTCTCCTGGTGCCACGTTAGCTGATGGAGCGGAACGTAAGGCGGCAAAACACAGAAGCCGGGCAAACCCAACATTTGACCAAAGACATGATTCGGAGCTGATGCATATAAGGCCTAACTCGAGACGCCGAACACTCCCTAAGGTATTCGGACTTTATGATAACGTGCAGAACAGTGCCCTAAGCCCCTAATGTCCAGGCACAGGCGAAAACTTCTGACGCGGCCGATGCCAAAACACCAGCCTCCTCCTCGGTTATGGTAGGAAACCGGGGGATGAGTATCAACAAGAGACAGTAAGAAAGGTTTACGCAGGGTCTTAATCTGAAGAGAATCCTTGTAACGGGTCCCTGCTGCACGTCTGCGCCTGTGTCTCCGTTGTGCTGTATCCTGGACGGGTGTAGCACGTGATTCATCTGTAAAAGAGAAGAACTTAGTTTGGAAAAAATATCGTGCGAAAGATGTATTTAAAACAGAGTATGATTTGGAAAGATTGAGCTTTATTGGCTCTCATTGTTTATATGTGCAGCCCCTTGTAAAGAGGTGTGCGGCTGGGAAGCCCCTTGTTTATTTATGTCGGACTGGCCTAACCGTGTCCGAGGTCTAAATGACCTATTTTTAGGTGCTTTCATCAGCAAGGTTGGATTAATGTGCGGCTGTCAAGGCAGTCTCACATTTTCCGTGGTCGAGGAACACTCAGAGTTTCCCTTTAATGGGATGATGCCGCGTGGACCGGACATTTTGAGTGCAAGAGACGTGTAAATGCGGTATTGCGTTAAAGTGGGCGAAAGCTTCGCGTCCCTGTAGTGCTTGATGGCTACTTTTGAATGGGGCGATATGGAAGATTAGCTTTTCGCAACGGAATTTGTCGGGTGAACCGAACACAACTTTAGTAGTACAGAGCCTGTACACTTGGCATAAGGGCCTGGCGTCACTCCTTTGAAGGAAGTGTTGCTATGGCGAATTTTGGTAGGGTCTATCCCCATTCTGCGGATGGTGTCCTGGTATAGCAGGTTTATATCGCTTCCGCATAGTTTATCACATGAAGTGAGTTCATTGTTTTGACCTCTAGTGGGAAAGTCTTCTGTGCTCCGGTCTGCTGCCTGTGGGATTCGTCATCGTCTTCGCTTGGTGTGTCGAGCCCCTTGTGTTCGGCGTTAAGTCGGCCGGACTGCTTGAAGACCCAACAATCTCTGTGGGTATGGTTTGCAGGCTTCCCGGGGGTACTGTGGATTTGACATATCCTATCCATGATTTTGTTTAGGTTGGATAGTTCGTCACTGTTGTCCTTAAGGGGCATTGTTTTGTTGTTCGGCCGAGAGCTTTTGAATCCGGCGTTGACCGCCGTGCTATTTGGGCCGCTTTCTTTATTCCTGCGCTGATCTTTTCTGCGTCGTGATTTCCCGTTTCCATCCCTGACCTCGGATGTACTCGGGTCGCTGGTGCTGCATCTTGCTAGCCAGCTATCTTCCCCCGCGCAAAAGCGGGTCATGAGGCTTGTTAGTGCGTCCATCGTTCTAGGTTTTTCCTGGCCGAGGTGTCTGGCGAGCCATTCGTCTTGGATGTTATGCTTAAAGGCTGCTAAGGCTTCGACGTCCGGACAGTCGACTATTTGGTTCTTTTTAGTGAGGAACCTGTTCCAGAATTTGCGTGCTGACTCCCCGGGCTGTTGAGTTATGTGACTTAAATCGTCTGCGTCCGGAGGGCGGACATAAGTTCCCTGAAAATTTGCTCGAAACGCATCCTCAAGCTCTTCCCAACTTCCAATGGTATTTTCTGGGAGGCTTTTGAGCCAATGCCGAGCTGGCCCTTTGAGCTTGAGGGGTAGGTATTTTATGGCGTGGAGATCGTCTCCTCTAGCCATATGTATGTGTAGGATATAATCCTCAATCCAGACTCCGGGGTCTGTTGTTCCGTCATATGCCTCTATGTTTACCGGCTTGAATCCTGCTGGAAATTCATGATCCAGTACCTCGTTGGTGAAGCATAGTGGGTGTGCGGCGCCCCTGTATTTAGGTGTGCCGTTATCTTCGCACACTCGGCGGGTTGTGTTGCTTCCTGGAGCCTTCTTTTTTGGCCCATAGATGGACCTGACTGGGCCATCCTTTTTGCTAGGATCCTTATTTGGGAAATGTGCCGGATTATGTGCGGCGCCACTTGCCGCTCTTAGCCTGTTATCTGGTCGTCTATCCGGCCAGGCGGCCTCTTTCTTTTTTGACTGTGGGGGCTCTACGGCCTCCTCGTCAAATTCGGGCAACAGTTTGCGCTTTGGGTAGCTTTTTGCGTGTTGACTATCGCCGTATTTATCTGCGGTCTTGAGTACTTTGCTCCATCTCATTCTGAGTACGTCTTCCGCCGTTTTGAGCTTCCTATTTTGCTTCTTCAAACTCCTTGCAGTGGCGACGAGCCTTCTGTGAAGGTTCTTATGCTCCGGTGATGTGTCCGATGTGAGATCGTCTGGACTATTGTTTTCGCCGGGAATGGGTTGCTCGTCCACTGGTTCGCCCTGCTCGACGGCTGGGTCAGTATGGGTGTCGTTGTTATCGAGGCGGGACTTCGGGCGGCGCTTGCGTCGCCTATTTTTGTTGTTTTTCGGGGGAATTATCCTTCGCCGCGTCCCGTTGTTCCTCGTCATCACTTCCTTTTGGTGTATCCACCATGTATACATCGTGAGTTGAGGTGGCTTTCCAGTGCCCAGTAGGCGCTGATTCTTGGTCGTCTCCGGCATCGTCGTCCATACCGTCGATGTCTCCGGAGTCGAAGTTTAGCGTGTCGATTAAATCTTCGACAGTGGCTACTAAATGGGTGGTGGGTGGGCTTTGAGCTTCGTCCACATCCCAATCGTCCTGACCGTAGTCCGGCCGGGGCTCTCCTGATAACGAGAGATGCTTTAGCGAACTCAGGATGTCGCCAAAAGATGAGTGTTGAAAGATGTCCGCGGCGGTGAACTTTATGATCGACGCCCAATGGGATTCGATTAAAGGGGGCGCGGGAGGTTCGGAGTCCGGTAAGGAGTCCGGCGCCTTGGAGTCACGAGCTTCAGAAGGGACAAAGTCAGTATTCGGCTCTATCGCCATAGAGGTTGCAGCTCCCGAGGCGGTGTCTAACCACCCGTTCTCGATCTGCGCAGCCGGCTCCGAATCAAGGGTCGGAGCGGTTCCGTGTGCCGCCTCCAGGGCACTGTCCGGCAGCAGAGCTAAATCATGCCCATCGTGATAGTGCGGCGCGCTCGGCTGTGGCTCGAATCCGTTGAAGATCAAGTCCCCGCGATGTCAGCCATGAAGTTAAGACTTCCAAATCTGACCTGACGGCCAAGGGCGTAGCTTTCGATCTTCTCCAGATGGCCAACCGAATTGGCCCGCAGTGCGAAGCCGCCGAATACGAAGATCTGTCCGGGGAGAAAAGTCTCACCCTGGACCGCGTCGTTGTTGATGATCGAAGGAGCCATCGAGCCTATCGGTGACGACACAGAGGAACTCTCAATGAAAGCACCAATGTCGGTGTCAAAACCGGCGGATCTCGGGTAGGGGGTCCCGAACTGTGCGTCTAGGCGGATGGTAACAGGAGACAAGGGACACGATGTTCTACCCAGGTTTGGGCCCTCTTGATGGAGGTAAAACCCTACGTCCTGCTTGATTGATATTGATGATGTGGGTATTACAAGAGTAGATCTACCACGAGATCAAGGAGGCTAAACCCTAGAAGCTAGCCTATGGTATGATTGTTGTTATTGTTGTCCTACGGACTAAAACCATCCGGTTTATATAGACACCGGAGAGGGCTAGGGTTACATAGAGTCGGTTACAATGGTAGGAGATCTACATATCCGTATCGCCAAGCTTGCCTTCCACGCCAAGGAAAGTCCCATCCGGACACGGGACGAAGTCTTCAATCTTGTATCTTCATAGTCTTGGAGTCCGGCCGATGATGATAGTTCGGCTATCCGGACACCCCCTAGTCCAGGACTCCCTTAGTGGCCATGTGCCAGATGAGCATGCTTCGGTCCAGCTCAAGGTCTTGAACGATCTAGGCGAGGCCTTGGTACAAACCCGGCCTCCGGTTTAGAGCCGCCCGTCCCCTCGAGTTGGTGACGTGGTCCGGGTTCGACTCCTGGACGCCGTTGCTCTGGAGCGTGCCATCACTAGCTGCTTGATGCGCCTCAAGACGGGGACAAAGACGCCGAAGGAGCAAAACAGATACTTTTTTCGCGAATACGCTCGAGGGAGTATCTTTCCATCGATAGGTAGAAGAGAATACAGGGTTGCAACCTCAATCGGCGTACACTAGCAGGCGTTGACGAGGCTACATTGGAGCAGAAGAAGAAGGGGTTGCTCAACCCCAAAACATCAAGGTCAGGTTACAGGGATGATTGATGCTAATCCTACAGCTCCAGCTCGTCCCCAGCGTCGGGCTTCGTCCTTGATGCTTGTGAGCAGCTGGGCATGGGATGGCTGCGCATTGTCGAAGATGATTGCGTTTCTTTGCTTCTAGATGGCCCAGGCTATGATGATGGCGAGGGAAGCAAAACCCTTGCGAAGGCAGCTGGGGGCGGCAGCAGCGGCATCAGACCACCAGGAGAAGAATGGCGTCGTGCCGCCGGGTGGCAGCACAGGAAGACGACACCAGGAGAACACCTCATGCCAAGTGATGCGAGAGAACATACAGCCGACGAGGATGTGGTGCAGAGTTTTGTCCTCCTGCGAACAGAGACCACACGTCGGGTTGTGCTGCATGCCCCTTCGGGCAAGACGATCTGCAGTCCATCAGCGATTTTGCGATGCAAGCGAAAGGAAGAACTTAACGTTGAGAGGTGCCCAGCTGCGCCAGATAAGTTGCCAGAACTGGGAAGTCGTGGAGCTGAAGAAGAGCGCGCGGTAGCAAGAGCGCGCAGAGTACGAGCCGCTCGCGGTCCATTGCCAGGTGATTGTGTCCGAGGAGTTGGAGAGGGAGACCAGCTAGATATGGTGCCAGAGGTCGATGTACTCGATGGTGGCCTCAGGCCCAAGCGCGCCCTGGATATCAGATATCCAAGAGAGGCTCTCGATGGCCTCGCAGACTAGGCGCGTGCGGCGACGTCGCTTCGAGACGGTGGCCACGATCTTAGGAGCGAACTCGATGATAGATTGCCCGTTTAGCCAGTGATCGGTCCAGAAGCGGCAAGTCCTCCCGTTCCCCAGCTGCCAATGGGTGGAAGCACGGAATATCTGCTAAGCCTCGGGGTCATGCGGTAGATGGAGGTTCCTCCATGGTCGGGTATCATCCGTGGATTGAAGCCAAAGCCACCGTGTGTGCAGCATCGTGCCCGCGCGCTGCAAGTCGCGCATACCCAGTCCACCAAGATCGATGGGCCTGCAGACCTTTGCCCAACTGACCAGGCAGCAGCCCTTGCGTGCATCTTTTCAACCTTGCCAGAGGAAATCCCGTATGATTCTCGTGACCTGCTTTAGGGTGGTGGGGGAGATTGCAATCGCCATAAGGATGTGGGTGGGCATCGCGGTGAGAACTTGCCGCACCAGGGCCAAGCGCTCTCCATGCGAGAGGAAGAAGGCCTTCCAGGTCACGAGTTTACGACTGAGCTTGTCAATGAGGGGCAGCAGATCGACGGATGAAGCTTTCCAGATGGAGAGTGTCAGCCCCAGGTACTTGATCGGGAAAGTTGCCACAGGACATGCCATGGCCTGGCCAATGGCTGCAGCCTCATCTTCAGAGCACCAGATGGCCGTGGTGGAGCATTTGGCAAAAATGGTGCGAAGGCCGGATGCCTCACCAAAAGCATGAAGGAGCGCACGAACCACACCCAGCTCAGCCTGGTCGGGGTGACAAAAGACAACCACGTCCTCGGCAAATAGGGAGACACTGGTTGCCGCGTGTCTAGCAGTTAGCCGGTGCAAGATGCCGCTTTGAGAAGCGTGTTGCAGGAGGGAGTTCAGGTTGTCGATGACGATGGTGAATAGCATCAGGGAGACGGGGTCCCCCTGGTGCAGGCCGCAGCCATGAAGAATGGGAGGCCCAGGGTTTCCATTGATAAGGACACGGGTAGTAGCCGTCGAGATGGGGATGGAAATCCAGGAACACCACCGATTATCGAAGCCCAGGTGGGTGAGCGTCTCCAATAGGAATGGCCAGGCCAGGGTATCAAAAGCACGGGCGATGTCGAGTTTGAGTAGTGCTCTGGGGGCTTTTAGGTTGTGTAGGAGACGAGCTATTTGTTTCACAAGCAGGTAGTTGTTATGGACGCCCCGCCTTGCAATGAATGCGCTCTAGTTCGAAGATACCAGCATTCCCATCCTTGGAGCCAGCCGCAAAGAGAGTACTTTGGCGAAGAGCTTGACGAGGAGATGGATAAGACTGATCGGGCGATAGTCAGCCAAGGTTGCCGCGTCGGGCCGCTTGGGCAGCAGAGTAATGAGGGCTTGGTTGAGCTTTTGAAAGCCACAACCATTCATTGCAATAAGCTTGTCAAAGGCTTGGCACACGTCTCCTTTGATAGTATCCTAGAAGGAGCGGAGGAATTCAGTGGTGAAGCCGTCGGGCCCGGGGGCCTTGCCCGTTGGCAGCTTGTTGATGGCGTCCCAAATCTCCTTCTCGGTAAAGGGCAACTCAAGCACTGAGAGGTCAAAGTATCGTTGATCGATGGCTTGGAGATTGAGGGTGAACTCACGTGGCGAGGCAGAGCCAATGATCGAGGAGAAATGAGCATGGGTGGCCCGAGCCATGCCCTCATCGTCGATGATGATCTCATTGCCCACACGCAGGCGGTCAATGGCATTTTTCTTGCTCCGATGCGACGCTTGGATCTTGAAGAAGGCAGTGTTCATGTCCCCCTCCTTGGGCCAGCAGAATCGGGCGCGCTCACACGCAATGGATCGCTCAAGGGAGGCAAGGCCCAGATACTTGTATTTGAGCTCGCGCCTAAGCCAAGCTTCGGCCGGTGTCAAAACCCTAGACTCCTGAGCAGTGTCCAGGCGCAGAATAAGCTCACGAGCCACCATTAGCTGAGTGAAGATGTGCCCCAGAGTGTGCACGCTTCAGCCCTGAAGCTTGCGAGCCGTGACTTTAAGGCGTTGGTAGATAGTTCTAAAGGGGTCGGGGTCCGGCGCAACCGAGTTCTAGGCCTCCTCAACAACCTGATGAAACCCATCCAGTTTGATCCAAAAGCGCTCGAAGTGGAACCGGCGTTTGGTCGGGGCGTGAGGCAAGCAATCCAGAAGGAGCGGGTTGTGGTCCAAGACCGTCGAGGCCATGAAGCGCAAGATGCAATGCGGATGGAGCAGCTCCCAGGACGGAGTAGATAGAATTCTGTCGTTCCAGACGAGCATGGGGTTCACCTGCTCATTAGACCAAGTATATCGCCTCCCATGAAGGTAGATGTCCCGGAGGGCAAGGTCAGAGATAAGGCGGCGGAAGCAACTCATCATGCTGCGATTCACGCGATCGTTGCTCTTGTCAGCCATCGAGCTGAGGCTATCATGTTGAAGTCGCTGTTGGAAATATGCACTAGAGGCAATAATAAAAGTATTATTATATTTCATTGTTCATGATAATTGTCTTTTATTCATGCTATAACTGTATTATCCGGAAATCGTAATACACGTGTGAATACTTAGACCACACTATGTCCCTGGTAAGCCTCTAGTTGACCAGCTCGTTGTGATCAACAGATAGTCATGGTTTCCTGACTATGGACATTGGATGTCGTTGATAACGGGATCACATCATTAGGAGAATGATGTGATGGACAAGACCCAATCCTAAGCATAGCATAAAAGATCGTGTAGTTCGTTTTGCTAGAGCTTTGCAAGTGTCAAGTATCTCTTCCTTCGACCATGAGATCGTGTAACTCCCGGATACCGTAAGAGTGCCTTGGGTATACCAAACGTCACAACGTAACTGGGTGACTATAAAGGTGCATTACAGGTATCTCCGAAAGTAGCTGTTGGGTTGACACGGATCGAGACTGGGATTTGTCACTCCGTATGACGGAGAGGTATCTCTGGGCCCACTTAGTAATGCATCATCATAATGAGCTCAATGTGACCAAGGTGTTGGACACGGGATCATGCATTACGGTACGAGTAAAGTGACTTGCCGGTAACGAGACTGAACAAGGTATTGGGATACCGACGATCGAGTCTCGGGCAAGTAACGTACCGATTGACAAAGGGAATTGCATACAGGGTTTGATCGAATCCTTGACATAGTGGTTCATTCGATGACAACATCGAGGAGCATGTGGGAGCCATCATGGGTATCCAGATCCCGCTGATGGTTATTGACTGAGAGCGTCTCGGTCATGTCTGCATGTCTCCCGAACCCGTAGGGTCTACACACTTAAGGTTCGGTGACGCTAGGGTTATGAAGATATGTATATGCAGAAACCCGAATGTTGTTCGGAGTTCCGGAATAGTCCGGAGGTAAAGAATTATATATAGGAAGTGCTATTTCGGGCATCGGGACAAGTTTCGGGGTTATCGGTATTGTACCGGGACCACCGGAAGGGTCCCGGGGGTCCACCGGGTGGGGCCACCTGTCCCGGGGGGCCACATGGGCTGTAGGGGGTGCGCCTTGGCCATCATGGGCCAAGGGCACCAGCCCCTATAGGCCCATGCGCCTAGGGTTTCCCCCTAGGAGGAGTCCTAGTGGTGGAAGGCACCCCTAGGTGCCTTGGGGGGGAGGAAAACCTCCCCTAGGCCGCCGCCCCCCTAGTAGATCTCATCTACTAGGGCCGGCGCCCCCCTGGCACCCCTATATATAGTGGGGGAGAGGAGGGACTTCATACACCAGCCCCTGGCGCCTCCACCTCCCCCCGTTACGTCTCTCCCTCGTAGTCTCGACGAAGCCCTGCTGCTGTGACGCCCTGCATCCACCACCACGCCGTCGTGCTGCTGGATCTTCATCAACCTCTCCTTCCCCCTTGCTAGATCAAGAAGGAGGAGACGTCTCCCGTCCCGTACGTGTGTTGAACGCGGAGGTGCCGTCCGTTCGGCGCTGGTCATCGGTGATTTGGATCACGTCGAGTACGACTACATCATCACCTTGCAAGCTTCCGCACGCGATCTACAAGTGGTATGTAGATGCAAACTCTCTCCCTAGACTCGTTGCTTAGATGAACTCATAGATGGATCTTGGTGAAACCGTAGGAAAAATTTTAATTTTCTGCAACGTTCCCCAACAGTGGCATCATGAGCTAGGTTTATGCGTAGTTCTCTTTGCACGAGTAGAACACAACTTTGTTGTGGGCGTGGATTTTGTCATCTTACTTGCCTCTACTAGTCTTTTCTTGCTCAACGGTATTGTGGGATGAAGCGGCCCGGACCAACCTTACACGTACACTTACGTGAGACCGGTTCCACCGACTAACATGCACAAGTTGCATAAGGTGGCTGGCGGGTGTCTGTCTCTCCCACCTTAGTTGGAGCGGAATCGATGAACAGGGCCCTTATGAAGGGTAAATAGAAGTTGACAAAATCACGTTGTGGTGATTCGTAGGTAAGAAAACGTTCTTGCTAGAACCCAATTGCAGCCACGTAAAAGATGCAACAACAATTAGAGGACGTCTAACTCGTTTTTGCAGCGATTGATCATGTGATGTGATATGGCCAGAAGTTGTGATGAATGATGAATTGTGATGTATGAGATCATGTTCTTTGTAATAGGATTCACGACTTGCATGTCGATGAGTATGACAACCGGCAGGAGCCATAGGAGTTGTCATTATTTTTTGTATGACCTGTGTGTCATTGAATAACGTCATGTAAACTACTTTACTTTATTGCTAAACGTTAGTCATAGAAGTAGAAGTAGTCGTTGGCGTGACAACTTCATGAAGACACGATGATGGAGATCATGATGATGGAGATCATGGTGTCAAGCCGGTGACAAGATGATCATGGAGCCCCGAAGATGAAGATCAATGGAGCTATATGATATTGGCCATATCATGTCACAACTATATAATTGCATGTGATGTTTATTATGTATTATGTATCTTGTTTACTTAGGACGACGGTAGTAAATAAGATGATCCCTTGTAAAATTTCAAGAAGTGTTCTCCCCTAACTGTGCACCGTTGCTACAGTTCGTCGTTTCTAAGCACCACGTGATGATCGGGTGTGATGGATTCTTACGTTCACATACAACGGGTGTAAGACAGTTTTACACAGCGAAAACACTTAGGGTTAACTTGACGAGCCTAGCATGTGCAGACATGGCCTCGGAACACGGAGACCAAAAGGTCGAACACGAGTCGTATGGAAGATACGATCAACATGAAAATGTTCACCGACGATGACTAGTCCGTCTCACGTGATGATCGGACACGGGCTAGTCGACTCGGATCGTGTAACACTTAGATGACTAAAGGGATGTCTAATCTAAGTGGGAGTTCATAATTTGATTAGAACTTTATTATCATGAACTTAGTCTAAAACCTTTGCAAATATGTCTTGTAGATCAATGGCCAACGCTAATGTCAACATGAACTTCAACGCGTTCCTAGAGAAAACCAAGCTGAAAGATGATGGCAGCAACTATACGGACTGGGTCCGGAACCTGAGGATCGTCCTCATAGCTGCCAGGAAACAATATGTCCTAGAAGGACCGCTAGGTGACGCTCCCGTCCCAGAGAACCAAGACATTATGAATGCTTGGAAGTCTCGCGCAGATGATTACTCCCTCGTTCAGTGCGGCATGCTTTACAGCTTAGAACCGGGGCTCCAAAAGCGTTTTGAGCATCACGGAGCATATGAGATGTTCGAAGAGCTGAAACTAGTTTTCCAAGCTCATGCCCGGGTCGAGAGATATGATGTCTCCGACAAGTTCTACAGTTGTAAGATGGAGGAAAACAGTTCTGTCAGTGAGCACATCCTGAAGATGTCTGGGTTGCACAACCGTATGACCCAGCTGAACATTAACCTCCCAGATGAGGCGGTCATTGACAGAATCCTCCAGTCGCTCCCACCAAGCTACAAGAGCTTTGTGATGAACTACAACATGCAGGGAATGGAAAAGACCATTCCTGAAGTGTTCTCGATGCTGAAGTCAGCAGAGGCTGAAATCAAGAAAGAACATCAAGTGTTGATGGTCAATAAGACCACTAAGTTCAAGAAGGGCATGGGTAAGAAGAACTTCAAGAAGGACGGCAAAGATGTTGCCGCGCCTGGTAAGCCAGTTACCGGGAAGAAGTCAAAGAATGGACCCAAGCCTGAGACTGAGTGCTTTTATTGCAAGGGGAAGGGTCACTGGAAGCGGAACTGCCCCAAATACTTAGCGGATAAGAAGGCCGGCAACACCAAAGGTATATTTGATATACATGTGATTGATGTGTACCTTACCAGTACTCATAGTAACTCCTGGGTATTTGATACCGGTGCCGTTGCTCATATTTGTAACTCACAGCAGGAGCTGCGGAATAAACGGAGACTGGCGAAGGACGAGGTGACGATGCGCGTCGGGAATGGTTCCAGAGTCGATGTGATCGCCGTCGGCACGCTGCCTCTACATTTACCTACGGGATTAGTTTTGAACCTTAATAATTGTTATTTAGTGCCAAGTTTGAGCATGAACATTGTATCAGGATCTCGTTTAATACGAGATGGCTACTCATTTAAGTCTGAGAATAATGGTTGTTCGATTTATATGAGAGATATGTTTTATGGTCATGCTCCGATGGTCAATGGTTTATCCTTAATGAATCTCGAACGTAATATTACACATGTTCACAGTGTAGATGCCAAAAGATTTAAAGTTGATAACGATAGTCCCACATACTTGTGGCACTGCCGCCTTGGTCACATTGGTGTCAAGCGCATGAAGAAGCTCCATGCCGATGGACTTTTAGAGTCTCTTGATTATGAATCGTTTGACACGTGCAAACCATGCCTCTTGGGCAAAATGACCAAGACTCCGTTCTCCGGAACATTGGAGCGAGCAACCAACTTGTTGGAAATCATACATACCGATGTGTGCGGTCCAATGAGCGTTGAGGCTCGCGGAGGATATCGTTATGTTCTCACTCTCACAGATGACTTGAGTAGATATGGGTATGTCTACTTAATGAAACACAAGTCTGAGACCTTTGAAAAGTTCAAGGAATTTCAGAATGAGGTGGAGAATCAACGTGACCGAAAGATAAAATTCTTACGATCAGATCGTGGAGGAGAATACTTAAGTCACGAATTTGGTACACACTTAAAGAAATGTGGAATCGTTTCACAGCTCACGCCGCCTGGAACACCTCAGCGAAACGGTGTGTCCGAACGTCGTAATCGCACTCTATTGGATATGGTGCGGTCTATGATGTCTCTTACCGATTTACCGCTATCATTTTGGGGATACGCTCTAGAGACAGCTACATTCACTTTAAATAGGGCACCGTCTAAATCCGTTCAGATGACACCGTATGAATTATGGTTTGGAAAGAAACCTAAGCTGTCGTTTCTAAAAGTTTGGGGATGCGAAGCTTATGTCAAGAAACTTCAACCTGAAAAGCTCGAACCCAAGTCGGAAAAATGCGTATTCATAGGATACCCTAAGGAAACTGTAGGGTATACCTTCTACTTAAGATCCGAAGGCAAGATCTTTGTTGCCAAGAATGGATGCTTTCTGGAAAAAGAGTTTCTCTCGAAAGAAGTAAGTGGGAGGAAAGTAGAACTCGATGAAGTACTACCTCTTGAGCGGGATAGTGACGCAGCACAGGAAACCGTTCCTGTGATGCCCACACCAACTGAAGAGGAAAACCATGATAATGATCAAGGTACTTCGGATCAAATTACTGCTGAACTTCGTAGGTCCACAAGGACACGTTCCGCACCAGAGTGGTACGGCAACCCTGTCCTGGAAATCATGTTGTTAGACAACAATGAACCTTCGAACTATGAAGAAGCAATGGCGGGCCCGGATTCCAACAAATGGCTTGAAGCCATGAAATCCGAGATAGAATCCATGTATGAAAACAAAGTATGGACTTTGACAGACTTGCCCGATGATCGGCGAGCGATAGAAAACAAATGGATCTTTAAGAAGAAGACGGACGCGGATGGTAATGTTACCATCTATAAAGCTCGACTTGTCGCTAAGGGTTATCGACAGGTTCAAGGGATTGACTACGACGAGACATTCTCTCCCGTAGCGAAGCTAAAGTCCGTCCGAATCATGTTAGCAATTGCCGCATACTATGATTATGAGATATGGCAGATGGACGTCAAAACAGCATTCCTTAACGGGCATCTTAAGGAAGAACTGTATATGATGCAGCCGGAAGGTTTTGTCGATCCTCGGAACGCTAACAAAGTATGCAAGCTCCAGCGATCCATTTATGGATTGGTGCAAGCATCTCGGAGTTGGAACATTTGCTTTGATGAGATGATCAAAGCGTTTGGGTTTATGCAGACTTATGGAGAAGCCTGCGTTTACAAGAAAGTGAGTGGGAGCTCTGTAGCATTTCTCATATTATATGTAGATGACATACTCCTGATGGGAAATAATATAGAATTTCTGGACAGCATTAAGGCCTACTTGAATAAGTGTTTTTCAATGAAGGACCTTGGAGAAGCTGCTTATATATTAGGCATCAAGATCTATAGAGATAGATCGAGACGCCTCATAGGTCTTTCACAAAGCACATACCTTGATAAGATTTTGAAGAGATTCAGAATGGATCAGTCCAAAAAGGGGTTCTTGCCTATGTTACAAGGTATGAGACTGAGCTCAGCTCAGTCACCGACCACGGCAAAAGATAAAGAAGAGATGAGTGTCATCCCCTATGCTTCAGCCATAGGATCTATTATGTATGCCATGTTGTGTACCAGACCCGATGTAAACCTTGCCGTAAGTTTGGTAGCTAGATACCAAAGTAATCCCGGCAAGGAACACTGGACAGCGGTCAAGAATATCCTGAAGTACCTGAAAAGGACAAAGGACATGTTTCTCCTTTATGGAGGAGACGAAGAGCTCGTCGTAAAGGGTTACGTCGACGCTAGCTTCGACTCAGATCTGGATGACTCTAAGTCACAAACCGGATACGTGTATATGTTGAATGGTGGAGCAGTAAGCTGGTGCAGCTGCAAGCAGAGCGTCGTGGCGGGATCTACGTGTGAAGCGGAGTACATGGCAGCCTCGGAGGCAGCACATGAAGCGATTTGGGTGAAGGAGTTCATCACCGACCTAGGAGTCATACCCAATGCGTCGGGGCCGATCAAACTCTTCTGTGACAACACTGGAGCTATTGCCCTCGCAAAGGAGCCCAGGTTTCACAAGAAGACCAGGCACATCAAGCGTCGTTTCAACTCCATCCGTGAAAATGTTCAAGATGGAGACATAGAGATTTGCAAAGTGCACACGGATCTGAATGTCGCAGATCCGCTGACTAAACCTCTCTCGCGTGCAAAACATGATCAACACCAGAACTCTATGGGTGTTCGATTCATCACAATGTAACTAGATTGGTGACTCTAGTGCAAGTGGGAGACTGTTGGAAATATGCACTAGAGGCAATAATAAAAGTATTATTATATTTCATTGTTCATGATAATTGTCTTTTATTCATGCTATAACTGTATTATCCGGAAATCGTAATACACGTGTGAATACTTAGACCACACTATGTCCCTGGTAAGCCTCTAGTTGACCAGCTCGTTGTGATCAACAGATAGTCATGGTTTCCTGACTATGGACATTGGATGTCGTTGATAACGGGATCACATCATTAGGAGAATGATGTGATGGACAAGACCCAATCCTAAGCATAGCATAAAAGATCGTGTAGTTCGTTTTGCTAGAGCTTTGCAAGTGTCAAGTATCTCTTCCTTCGACCATGAGATCGTGTAACTCCCGGATACCGTAAGAGTGCCTTGGGTATACCAAACGTCACAACGTAACTGGGTGACTATAAAGGTGCATTACAGGTATCTCCGAAAGTAGCTGTTGGGTTGACACGGATCGAGACTGGGATTTGTCACTCCGTATGACGGAGAGGTATCTCTGGGCCCACTCAGTAATGCATCATCATAATGAGCTCAATGTGACCAAGGTGTTGGACACCGGATCATGCATTACGGTACAAGTAAAGTGACTTGCCGGTAACGAGACTGAACAAGGTATTGGGATACCGACGATCGAGTCTCGGGCAAGTAACGTACCAATTGAAAAAGGGAATTGCATACAGGGTTTGATCGAATCCTTGACATAGTGGTTCATCCGATGACAACATCGAGGAGCATGTGGGAGCCATCATGGGTATCCAGATCCCGCTGATGGTTATTGACTGAGAGCGTCTCGGTCATGTCTGCATGTCTCCCGAACCCGTAGGGTCTACACACTTAAGGTTCGGTGACGCTAGGGTTATGAAGATATGTATATGCAGAAACCCGAATGTTGTTCGGAGTCCCGGATGAGATCCCGGACGTCACGAGGAGTTCCGGAATAGTCCGGAGGTAAAGAATTATATATAGGAAGTGCTATTTCGGGCATCGGGACAAGTTTCGGGGTTATCGGTATTGTACCGGGACCACCGGAAGGGTCCCGGGGGTCCACCGGGTGGGGCCACCTGTCCCGGGAGGCCACATGGGCTGTAGGGGGTGCGCCTTGGCCATCATGGGCCAAGGGCACCAGCCCCTATAGGCCCATGCGCCTAGGGTTTCCCCCTAGGAGGAGTCCTAGTGGTGGAAGGCACCCCTATGTGCCTTGGGGGGAGGAAAACCTCCCCTAGGCCGCCGCCCCCCTAGTAGATCTCATCTACTAGGGCCGGCGCCCCCCCTGGCACCCCTATATATAGTGGGGGAGAGGAGGGACTTCATACACCAGCCCCTGGCGCCTCCACCTCCCCCCGTTACGTCTCTCCCTCGTAGTCTCGGCGAAGCCCTGCTGCTGTGACGCCCTGCATCCACCACCACGCCGTCGTGCTGCTGGATCTTCATCAACCTCTCCTTCCCCCTTGCTGGATCAAGAAGGAGGAGACGTCTCCCGTCCCGTACGTGTGTTTAACGCGGAGGTGCCGTCCGTTCGGCGCTGGTCATCGGTGATTTGGATCACGTCGAGTACGACTACATCATCACCTTGCAAGCTTCCGCACGCGATCTACAAGTGGTATGTAGATGCAAACTCTCTCCCTAGACTCGTTGCTTAGATGAACTCATAGATGGATCTTGGTGAAACCGTAGGAAAAATTTTAATTTTCTGCAACGTTCCCCAACAGTCGCCCCCGATAATCCAAGGCCCTGAGAAGGACAAGTGGAGGTCATGCAGCTTGACGAGGAACTCAAGCTTTCTAGCATCATCTTGAGGGCCGTAAATGCCTGTGATCTACCACGGGTCACAGCCTGCAGGGGTTGTGACAGTGGCGGAGACATGATATGTGCCAACATAGCGGTTGGATAATGCAACCAGATCGGCCCGCCATGCAAGAAGGATGCCACTGTAGGTGCCATCAGCGGGGAGGAAGTAGAAGTCTTGGAAGGCCCCACCCAAAGTCTCTGCGACAATTTGGGGGGTAACAATAGAGAGCTTCGTCTCCTGAAGACAAACTATGCATGGAGAAGCAGTTGAGATGACATAACGGACCGCCGTGCGTTTGGCCCCATTGTTAAGACCGTGCACGTTCCAGAAAACTACTTTTCGGTTTTGATACATGGGAAGGATGGTGAGGGGGCAGGGGACACAACAGGAGTGTTGGTCAGATCTTGACAAGGCGAGAGGGCGGTGGGGAGTGGCTGGATATCATGCTCGGAGGCACTCGCCAGCCATAGAAGTCCGCGAAAGCTTGAACGATGTCGGCAGCAAGGGGCTCCTCGAAGAGCTTGGTGTACTTTTGAAGGATGGCCGGGGAAACGGGCTCGTCCTCCTTCAGCAGGCCCAGTCGCCGAGAAGCACATGCTTGGCCTTGGTTTCGGAGTCCAGACAACGGTCCGCGACAGCGATCCTGCCACTCCACCTTGGCGTGAAGTTGGGAGGGATGGCACCTTGTTTTCGTTGCGGCATCGATGTGGCGAGGACGGTCATCAACGCTGCCCGGATGGAGCTTAGGTAACTTGCCGTGGCATCAGCAGCAGGCTGGTCAGGAGGTGAAGGGGCGACGAGATCAGTGTTGGGGGGACGTGGCTCGTCCACCTCCACGGAAACAAGCATGGCAGCATGCACATGCATTGCTGTGCATGGGTGCCAGGCTGTAGGGTGGGGCACCGGTCTGGCTGTGAATCCACCTCGGGCAGCGGGGAAGCAGGGGAAGGGATGGCCTGCCTCAGATCCGCAGCCAAGCCCATGCTGCACGACCGTGTGGGAAGTGCTGCAGGGCTGGGGCCAGCCACCGCGGATGCGAGCTGGTATCCTCCACAACCTCCTCGGGGAAAGCAAGCATAGGGGCCGACAAGGCTGCAAAAGGCATGCCAGGCATCGCGTGGGCCACAACGTGACCAGCCACAAGAGCAGGGACAAGGGCAAGTGCCTGTGGCGCATTGGCAGACGACGCGCCAACGGCCGGCAAGGCGACAACATCAGAGGATTGCAGGCGTAGGGGCGCATCAGGGGGCGCTGATCGGGATCACCAGAGGCCTGAGTTTGAACTGGCGAGGACCCATTCGTTGCCAGCGGAGGACCAGGAAGACGTTGGTCATCACGCTGATCATCTGGGCCCACCATAGTTTGGACCGATGCAGCAGGTGGAGCCCGAGACAACCTTTCTTGAACAGGGGCTCGCAACGCAGCGGCGCCCATCGCGGGGTAGGGGCCTAGGATGCCCTCGAAGGTTGTGGAGCGCGGCAAAGCACGGCGGCGCCGCCCACCACCGGCATCTCTGGACGAGCCGGCACGGCGGGGCGACTGGTTTCGAGGGCGGCGAGGGAAGTCGTGGACGCGCGGCCAAGCTGGCGGCACCGGAGGCTGGTGATCATCATTGCCCGCCTCGTCTTGCCCGGGCGATGGCGGGGTGGTGGGGAGGGAAAACAATAGTCAGAGGAGTGCCTGACGTGGATCGAGAAGGGGAAACGTGGCATGGGGACGGCGAACCGGAAAACGCGGTCGGCATCTGCATCCTCCATCTCATCAGGTTCGCCGAGGAGGAGCTCGAAAGAGCGCGGGATGGCGTCAGGGTTCAGGGTCCAGGCGGAGAGGTGAAATGCAGACATGTCGCTGCCGTTGAGGGTCTCCGGCACGAGTGTGTCGATCTTGCAGAACGACGAGAGGAGCTGCTGCGCCGAGGCCAGATCCCAGGCGTGATCCGGGATTCCGCAGATCTCAATGTCCACCCTGATGCGCAGAGAGACGGGCTTCGCACCGGCGATGCGGCTCCAAGGCTGGAACATCACTCGGAAGCGCGGGGCGCGTGCCGAGGTAGCCGCCACCCGAGCACGGTCCTGAGCATTGCGGAAATGGATGAGGAACTCATCGGGGAGGCGCCGATGGACGGAAAAGGCCTGGGGCTCCAGGTTGTAGCGCTCGCGCAGAAAGGCTGCGACTTCCTCCGCAGCGATGCCGGACCGGTTGCCCGCCACCATGGCCACCAGGGCACACTCCAGAGAAGTCTCCGCTGTGACAATTCACACGGAGCGAGGGAGGTAGCAGACCGCAGCAGCAGGGCGGAGGGACGGGTGGGTAGACATCAGGGAGGCCTCGCTGGAGGGTGCGAAGGAGCCGGAAGGCGGCGGCGTCGAGGAGGGAGTTTGCGCGGAGGTGGAGGTGGAGAGCACCGTTAGCGGGAGGGAGGGCACCGTCTTGGAAGACGCATGCCGACTTGGCCCTGCCACGCTGGAAGCCGAGGAGCCGATGGAGCGTGGGGAGGACGCACACTGGTGCTTGGCCGCCGGCGCGTCGCCACGGGACGATGGGCGTGGCGCAGTGTAGTGACGCGCAATATGCCCATAGAAATGACAGCATCGACAACATATGTCATGGCGACATTCGGAGCGGGGGTGGCCATGGCGCAGGCAGCATGGACACTCATCACACAGTGGAGGAGGGGAGGGCCGGTGCTGGGGGTTTGGGCGCGGCCGGCGCCATGGCCCGCGGGGGCGCAGACAAGGGCGTCTGCTCCCAGAGGCGATCTCCCATGGAGCCTCCACCGTGGCGTCTTCCTCCTACGGCACACGGTAAACCTCAGAGTGGAGGCGCACGGCGGTAGGCGGTGCGCGGCCAGAGGTCAGGAAGGGGGAGCGGGTGGCACAGTGGTCGGAGGGGAGAGCCGACGGGTCGCAGAGAGCCTGGCAGTAGGAGCGTCTGCCAGATCCGGCGGAGGAGGGGCTGGAGTCCAACCACCATTGCCCCATGTCCCGGTCAACGGCGGGAGGGGATGGGGTTCCCATCGGTCCAAGAGGCGCCGGGGGCCGGCGGGGGAGTTGGGCGCCGGGGCCCGAGTGGCGGCCGACAAGGAAGGGTGGGCGCCGAGGCCGAAGTGGCTGGCGGCGCGGAGCGAGGGGCGCGGAGCCAGGCAAGACGCTTCCCCGAGATATCAATACTGTTAGCTTCCAAACCAGATACTCTCTTGGCAACGCTAGGTTTCCAGTCGCACGAGTTGTGACAGCCTGATTTTTGGCCCTTTCTTTTTCTTTTGTTTTTCTGAGGTTTTTGCTTGAGTTTTCTTTTTCTGTGGCTTTGTGGTCTGGAAACTGAAGAAGATGACCTCTTCTTTGCTTCCAGAGTGGCTTGTCATATCCAAATCCTTCTCTAGACCCTGTCATTTTCATCCTAGCCTAAATCCCAATATTCTTTTTATTGGGAATATTCCTTTTCTATTAAAGGAATAACTCAAATTGCCCTAGGTTGTGAAGCAACCTATATTTCCATCACTCCAAAAATTCCCAAATAATTCTCATAAATTGTTTGGGTCATATCTTTCTCAAATATGGCAAAACTGTTCATTGCCATGATCTAAAATAATCCTCCAATAATTCATTTCCTATTCTGCCCTAAATGGCACATTGTGAAGAAAGTGCTATTTTCCTTTGCCCAATTGACCTCAAACTCCTTGTACATCTTTTTATGTCCATATCATTGCCACATGCCAAAATGCAACCTCATTTGCCTAGTAATTATTTAATTATGATTTCCCAAAGTTTCCGTCAAGATGAGTTGCCATTTTGCATGATCCTTCATATCATCATATCATAGCCCTCCACCAAAGTAGAGCTCATGTCATGCCTCCATGTGAGCTCATCTTCAATTCTTTGATTCTGTCCAAAATTTCAGTTTGTGAAGCAAGTATATTTTATATTGCTCCATTATGGCTGCAAATGTTTCTAGGACTTCTAGTATCCATATGACCTACCTCCACCCATTTTGGGCATAGTTCATCAAGCCATTATTCCTCTAGAATTTTTGCAAGTTTCTGTCCAGAGGAGATGTTTGTGAAGCAAGTACCAGTTTGGCTTGGCCAATTGGTATGAGACTTTTTGAGCTACTTCATAGGACCAAATGACTCCGCCTTGCCCAATTTAAGCTCAATTTGATACTCCATGTGAGTGCACCTTCCTGATCTAGTTTCTGGACCAGATTATGCAGTTGCAAAGCAAGTGCATTAAATCTTGGTCCATTTCCTGCCAAACTCCGCAAGACTGTAGTTCTTCCTAAGCTAATCACCCCAGACAACTCCATTGACCTCAATCACTTCTCTGTTGAACACCAGTGCACGGCCAAGTTTACTGCAGTAAACTTCAGACGATGACTACCATTTAACCACTGCGTCTTTAACCAAGTTACCACCTCAGTTGCAACCTACCCAGGAAGGACTCCACCCCACACATCGTTTGGCATCGCTTGTGGCACTGTGTGCACCAGTGCATGCGGTGACCGCCTCTCTGGCATGCCATGGACGCGAGCTGAATGGCTTCTTGCTCGGGCCCCTCCCCCTCTCGTTGTCTTCGCGCTCGTGAGTATGTCCAACAGCTTCACCGTGTCGTCGCCGCCCTCCTGGAGCCATCTCCCCCTTCCGTAAACCCCTCCGCCAGCACACGTCACCGCGCGCCCATGGGCGCACTGTGGCCGACCGAGCATTAATGGCGCCTGACCTCTTCCTCTGCCCCTCCCTTGGCTCCTGTTGCCCCGTGCACTCTATAGCTCGTCCGCACCTCCCTCGTCGCCTTCTCGGGCCACCCCGTGCTCGCTGAGCCTCGCCAGAGCATCGGCCGGATGTGCACGGCGGCACCCGAGCCCGTGCCCCTCGCCCCGGCTATGTAAGAGCCACCCCGAGTCCTCCCGAGCACCTCACCAGCCTCCCCTCGCTCCACTACGCCTTCCCAGCCTCTCAGAACCTCGTCTGAGTGCCTCCCCAAGCTCCTTTGCCACCATGGTCGCCGACGAGTCTTGCTTTGATTCCGTCGAACACGTGCTTCCCCCTCCTCCTCTTCGCTTCCAGAGCATCCACTAGAGTCCGACGAACCTCCATGCAGCCTCGTCCCCTCCTCTCCCCCATCGTAGCACCAGTTCCACCGGTGCCCGAAACCCTCCTCCGCCTTAGCCAACGCCCCACTTCCCCCAAGCTCCTCGGTGGCCGTGTCCTGCCTGGGTGGATCCGCCTCATCACACTGATCACTCCGGTAGGTCACACGCCACGAGAGGTGGCCAGAGTCGCCGGTGAAAGTGCAACTATCCCTAGGTGGTTTTGGTAATTCATAACAACATATAGCTCATTGAGCTAATGCTATTCCAAGACTATTATTTCAGGAAAGCTCAATGAATGGCATGGCATGGATGATGAAAGTGAATCCCTCAAAATACTAAGGACAAAGGATTGGCTCAAGCTCAAAAGCTCAAGACTCTTCATTTTATATTTTAGTGATCCAAGATCACATTGATGTTGGAAATATGCCATAGAGGCAATAATAAAAGCATTATTATTATATTTCCTTGTTCATGATAATTGTCTTTTATTCATGCTATAATTGTATTATCCGGAAATCGTAATACACGTGTGAATACATAGACCACAATATGTCCCTAGTGAGCCTCTAGTTGACTAGCTCGTTGATCAACAGATAGTCATGGTTTCCTGACTATGGACATTAGATGTCGTCGACAACGGGATCACATCATTAGGAGAATGATGTGATGGACAAGACCCAATCCTAAGCATAGCACAAGATCGTGTAGTTCGTTTTGCTAGAGCTTTTCCAATGTCAAGTATCTCTTCCTTAGACCATGAGATCGTGTAACTCCCGGATACCGTAGGAGTGCTTTGGGTGTACCAAACGTCACAACGTAACTGGGTGACTATAAAGGTGCACTACAGGTATCTCCGAAAGTGTCTGTTGGGTTGACACGGATCGAGACTGGGATTTGTCACTCCGTATGACGGAGAGGTATCTCTGGGCCCACTCGGTAATGCATCATCATAATGAGCTCAAAGTGACCAAGTGTTTGGTCACGAGATCATGTATTACGGTACGAGTAAAGTGACTTGCCGGTAACGAGACCGAACGAGGTATTGGGATAGCGACGATCGAGTCTCGGGCTTGTAACGTACCGATTGACAAAGGAAATTGTATACGGGGTTGATTGAATCCCCGACATCCTGGTTCATCCGATGACATCATCGAGGAGCATGTGGGAGCCAACATGGGTATCCAGATCCCGCTGTTGGTTATTGACAGGAGAGCCGTCTCGGTCATGTCTGCGTGTCTCCCGAACCCGTAGGGTCTACACACTTAAGGTTCGATGACGCTAGGGTTATTAGGAAGACTTGTATGTGATTGCCGAATGTTGTTCGGAGTCCCGGATGAGATCCCGGACGTCACGAGGAGTTCCGGAAGGGTCCGGAAGTAAATATTTATATATGGTAAGTTGTCATGCGTACACCGGAAAGTTTCGGGGCATATCGGTATTGTACCGGGGCCACCGGAGGGGTTCCGGGGGTCCACCGGGAGGGGCCACCCCTCTTGGTGGGCCACATGGGTCGCGTGGGACAGGGAACCAGCCCCTGGAGGGCTGGGCGCCCCCCCCCCTTGGGCCCATGCGGCTAGGGTTGGGGGGGGACCCTATAGGGGGCGCCTCTTTGCTTGGGGGGCAAGTCCCCCCTCCCTGGCCGCCGCCCCCCCTCTAGATCCCATCTAGAGGGGCCGGCCCCCCTTGCCCCTTCCCCTATAAATAGAGGGTTGAGGGGTGGGCTGCAACACACAACCCAAGGCGCAGCCCCTCCCCTCCCCAACACCTCTCCTCCTCCGTCACGAGCTTGGCGAAGCCCTGCCGGAGTGCCGCTTCTCCACCAACACCACGCCGTCGTGCTGCCGTTGGAGCTGTCTTCCTCAACCTCTCCTTCCTCCTTGCTGGATCAAGACGGAGGAGACGTCGTCCGTACCGTACGTGTGTTGAACGCGAAGGTGCTGTCCGTTCAGCACTTGGTCATCAGTGATCTGAATCACGACGAGTACGACTCCATCATCACCGTTCCCTCGAACGCTTCCGTACGCGATCTACAAGTGGTACGTAGATGCAATCTCTCTCCCATGACTCGTTGCTTAGATGAACTCATAGATGGATCTTGGTGAAATCGTAGGAAATTCTTTTAATTTTCTGCAACGTTCCCCAACACTGGCATCATGAGCTAGGTCTATGCGTAGTTCTCTATTGCACGAGTAGAACAAAATTTTTGTTGTGGGCGTAGATCTTGTCAACTTGCTTGCCGCTACTTGTCTTATCTTGCTTCAGCGGTATTGTGGGATGAAGCGGCCCGGACCAACCTTACACGTACGCTTACGTGAGACCAGTTCCACCGACTGACATGCACTAGTTGCATAAGGTGGCTGGCGGGTGTCTGTCTCTCCCACTTTAGTTGGAGCGGATTCGATGAAAAGGGTCCTTATGAAGGGTAAATAGAAGTTGACAAAATCACGTTGTGGTTATTCATAGGTAAGAAAACGTTCTTGCTAGAACCCAATTGCAGCCACGTAAAAGATGCAACAACAATTAGAGGACGTCTAACTTGTTTTTGCAGCAATTGTCATGTGATGTGATATGGCCAGAAGTTGTGATGAATGATGAATGATATATTGTGATGTATGAGATCATGTTCTTGTAATAGGAATCACGACTTGCATGTCGATGAGTATGACAACCGGCAGGAGCCATAGGAGTTGTCTTTATTTTTTGTATGACCCGCGTGTCATTGAAGAACGCCATGTAAATTACTTTACTTTATTGCTAAACGCGTTAGCCATAGAAGTAGAAGTAGTCGTTGGCGTGACAACTTCATGAAGACACAATGATGGAGATCATGATGATGGAGATCATGGTGTCATGCCGGTGACGAAGATGATCATGGAGCCCCGAAGATGGAGATCGAAGGAGCTATATGATATTGGCCATATCATGTCACTACTATATAATTGCATGTGATGTTTATTATGTTTATGCATCTTGTTTACTTAGAACGATGGTAGTAAATAAGATGATCCCTTACAACAATTTCAAGAAGTGTTCTCCCCTAACTGTGCACCGTTGCTAAAGTTCGTCGTTTCGAAGCACCACGTGATGATCGGGTGTGATAGATCCTTACGTTCACATACAACGGGTGTAAGACAGATTTACACATGCAGAACACTTAGGGTTAACTTGACGAGCCTAGCATGTACAGACATGGCCTCGGAACACAGAGACCGAAAGGTCGAACATGAGTCATATGGAAGATACGATCGACATGGAGATGTTCACCGACGATGACTAGTCCGTCTCACGTGATGATCGGACACGGCCTAGTCGACTCGGATCGTGTAACACTTAGATGACTAGAGGGATGTCTAATCTGAGTGGGAGTTCATTATAATAATTTGATAAGATGAACTTAATTATCATGAACTTAGTCTAAAACCTTTGCAAATATGTCTTGTAGATCAAATGGCCAACGCTCATGTCAACATGAACTTCAACGCGTTCCTAGAGAAAACCAAGCTGAAAGATGATGGCAGCAACTATACGGACTGGGTCCGGAACCTGAGGATCATCCTCATAGCTGCCAGGAAACAATATGTCCTAGAAGGACCGCTAGGTGATGCACCCGTCCCAGAGAACCAAGACATTATGAATGCTTGGCAGTCTCGTGCTGATGATTACTCCCTCGTTCAGTGTGGCATGCTTTACAGCTTAGAACCGGGGCTCCAAAAGCGTTTTGAGCAACACGGAGCATATGAGATGTTCGAGGAGCTGAAACTAGTTTTCCAAGCTCATGCCCGGGTCGAGAGATATGATGTCTCCGACAAGTTGTATAGTTGTAAGATGGAGGAAAATAGTTCTGTCAGTGAGCACATACTCAAAATGTCTGGGTTGCACAACCGCCTGTCCCAGTTGGACATTAACCTCCCGGATGAGGCGGTCATTGACAGAATCCTTCAGTCGCTCCCACCAAGCTACAAGAGCTTTATGATGAACTACAATATGCAGGGGATGGTGAAGACCATTCCTGAAGTATTTTCAATGCTGAAGTCGGCAGAGGTTGAAATCAAGAAAGAACATCAAGTGTTGATGGTCAATAAGACCACTAAGTTCAAGAAGGGCAAGGGTAAGAAGAACTTCAAGAAGGACGGCAAAGATGTTGCCGCGCCCGGTAAGCCAGTTGCCGGGAAGAAGTCAAAGAATGGACCCAAGCCTGAGACTGAGTGTTTTTATTGCAAGGGGAAGGGTCACTGGAAGCGGAACTGCCCCAAATACTTAGCGGACAAGAAGGCCGGCAACACTAAAGGTATATTTGATATACATGTAATTGATGTGTACCTTACCAGTACTCGTAGTAACTCCTGGGTATTTGATACCGGTGCCATTACTCACATTTGTAACTCACAGCAGGAGCTGCGGAATAATCGGAGACTGGCGAAGGACGAGGTGACGATGCGCGTCGGGAATGGTTCAAAGGTCGATGTGATCGCCGTCGGCACGCTACCTCTACATTTACCTACGGGATTAGTTTTAAACCTCAATAATTGTTATTTAGTGCCAACTTTGAGCATGAACATTGTATCTGGATCTCGTTTAATATGAGATGGCTACTCATTTAAATCCGAGAATAATGGTTGTTCTATTTATATGAGAGATATGTTTTATGGTCATGCCCTGATGGTCAATGGTTTATTCTTAATGAATCTCGAACGTAGTGTTACACATATTCATAGCGTGAATACCAAAAGATGTAAAGTTGATAACGATAGTCCCACATACTTGTGGCACTGCCGCCTTGGTCACATTGGTGTCAAGCGCATGAAGAAGCTCCATGTTGATGGACTTTTAGAGTCTCTCGATTATGAATCATTTGACACATGCGAACCATGCCTCATGGGCAAAATGACCAAGACCCCGTTCTCCGGAACAATGGAGCGAGCAACCAACTTGTTGGAAATCATACATACCGATGTGTGTGGTCCAATGAGTGTTGAGGCTCGCGGAGGATATCGTTATGTTCTCACTCTCACTGATGACTTGAGTAGATATGGGTATGTCTACTTGATGAAACACAAGTCTGAGACCTTTGAAAAGTTCAAGGAATTTCAGAATGAAGTAGAGAATCAACGTGACCGAAAGATAAAATTCTTACGATCGGATCGTGGAGGAGAATATTTAAGTCATGAATTTGGTACACACTTAAGAAAATGTGGAATCGTTTCACAACTCACGCCGCCTGGAACACCTCAATGTAACGGTGTGTCTGAACGTCGTAACCACACTCTATTGGATATGGTGCGATCTATGATGTCTCTTACCGATTTACCGCTATCATTTTGGGGATACGCTCTAGAGACAGCTACATTCACTTTAAATAGGGCACCGTCTAAATCCGTTGAGACGCCATCGTATGAATTATGGTTTGGGAAGAAACCTAAGCTTTCGTTTCTAAAAGTTTGGGGATGCGATGCTTATGTCAAGAAACTTCAACCTGAAAAGCTCGAACCCAAGTCGGAAAAATGCGTCTTCATAGGATACCCTAAAGAAACCATTGGGTATACCTTCTACTTAAGATCCGAGGGCAAGATGTTTGTTGCCAAGAACAGATCCTTTCTGGAAAAAGAGTTTCTCTCGAAAGAAGTAAGTGGGAGGAAAGTAGAACTCGATGAAGTACTACCTCTTGAACGGGATAGTAGTGCAGCTCAGGAAGATGTTCCTGTGATGCCTACACCAACTGAAGAGGAAAATAATGATGATGATCAAGGTACTTCGGATCAAGTTGCTACTGAACTTCGTAGGTCCACAAGGACACGTTCCGCACCAGAGTGGTACGGCAACCCTGTCCTGGAAATCATGTTGTTAGACAACGATGAACCTTCGAACTATGAAGAAGCGATGGCGGGCCCAGATTCCAACAAATGGCTTGAAGCCATGAAATCCGAGATAGAATCCATGTATGAAAACAAAGTATGGACTTTGACAGACTTGCCCGATGAACGGTGAGCGATAGAAAACAAATGGATCTTTAAGAAGAAGACGGACGCGGATGGTAATATTACCGTCTATAAAGCTCAACTTGTCGCTAAGGGTTATCGACAAGTTCAAGGGATTGACTACGACGAGACATTCTCTCCCGTAGCGAAGCTGAAGTCCGTCCGAATCATGTTAGCAATTGCCGCATACTATGATTATGAGATATGGCAGATGGACGTCAAAACGGCATTCCTTAACGGGCATCTTAAGGAAGAACTGTATATGATGCAGCCGGAGGGTTTTGTCGATCCTAAGAATGCTAACAAAGTATGCAAGCTCCAGCGATCCATTTATGGGCTGGTGCAAGCATCTCGGAGTTGGAACATTCGCTTTGATGAGATGATCAAAGCGTTTGGGTTTATGCAGACTTATGGAGAAGCCTGCGTTTACAAGAAAGTGAGTGGGAGCTCTGTAGCATTTCTCATATTAAATGTAGATGACATACTTTTGATGGGAAATGATATAGAACTTTTGGACAGCATTAAGGCCTACTTGAATAAGTGTTTTTCAATGAAGGACCTTGGAGAAGCTGCTTATATATTAGGCATCAAGATCTATAGAGATAGATCGAGACGCCTCATAGGTCTTTCACAAAGCACATACCTTGATGAGATTTTGAAGAAGTTCAAAATGGATCAGTCCAAGAAGGGGTTCTTGCCTGTATTGCAGGTGTGAGATTGAGCTCGGCTCAATGCCCGACCACGTCAAAAGATAAAGAAGAGATGCGTGTCATCCCCTATGCTTCAGCCATAGGATCTATTATGTATGCCATGCTGTGTACTAGACCTGATGTAAACCTTGCCGTAAGTTTGGTAGGAAGGTACCAAAGTAATCCCGGCAAGGAACACTGGACAGCGGTCAAGAATATCCTAAAGTACCTGAAAAGGACGAAGGACATGTTTCTCATTTATGGAGGTGATGAAGAGCTCGTCGTAAAGGGTTACGTCGACGCTAGCTTCGACACAGATCTAGATGACTCTAAGTCACAAATCGGATACGTGTATATGTTGAATGGTGGAGCAGTAAGCTGGTGCAGCTGCAAGCAGAGCGTCGTGGCGGGATCTACATGTGAAGCGGAGTACATGGCAGCCTCGGAGGCAGCGCATGAAGCAATTTGGGTGAAGGAGTTCATCACCGACCTAGGAGTCATACCCAATGCATCGGGGCCGATCAAACTCTTCTGTGACAACACTGGAGATATTGCCCTTGCCAAGGAGCCCAGGTTTCACAAGAAGACCAGGCACATCAAGCGTCGTTTCAACTCCATCCGTGAAAATGTTCAAGATGGAGACATAGATATTTGCAAAGTACATACGGATCTGAATGTCGCAGATCCGTTGACTAAACCTCTCTTGCGAGCAAAGCATGATCAACACCAGAACTCTATGGGTGTTCGATTCATCACAATGTAACTAGATTATTGACTCTAGTGCAAGTGGGAGACTGTTGGAAATATGCCCTAGAGGCAATAATAAAAGCATTATTATTATATTTCCTTGTTCATGATAATTGTCTTTTATTCATGCTATAATTGTATTATCCGGAAATTGTAATACACGTGTGAATACATAGACCACAATATGTCCCTAGTGAGCCTCTAGTTGACTAGCTCGTTGATCAACAGATAGTCATGGTTTCCTGACTATGGACATTAGATGTCGTTGACAACGGGATCACATCATTAGGAGAATGATGTGATGGACAAGACCCAATCCTAAGGATAGCACAAGATCGTGTAGTTCGTTTTGCTAGAGCTTTTCCAATGTCAAGTATCTCTTCTTTAGACCATGAGATCGTGTAACTACCAGATACCGTAGGCGTGCTTTGGGTGTACCAAACGTCACAACGTAACTGGGTGACTATAAAGGTGCACTACAGGTATCTCCGAAAGTGTCTGTTGGGTTGACACGGATCGAGACTGGGATTTGTCACTCCGTATGACGGAGAGGTATCTCTGGGCCCACTCGGTAATGCATCATCATAATGAGCTCAAAGTGACCAAGTGTTTGGTCAGGGGATCATGCATTACGGTACGAGTAAAGTGACTTGCCGGTAATGAGACTGAACGAGGTATTGGGATACCGACGATCGAGTCTCGGGCTTGTAACGTACCGATTGACAAAGGGAATTGTATACGGGGTTGATTAAATCCTCGACATCGTGGTTCATCTGATGACATCATCGAGGAGCATGTGGGAGCCAACATGGGTATCCAGATCCCGCTGTTGGTTATTTACCGGAGAGCCGTCTCGGTCATGTCTGCGTGTCTCCCGAACCCGTAGGGTCTACACACTTAAGGTTCGATGACACTAGGGTTATTAGGAAGACTTGTATGTGATTGCCGAATGTTGTTCGGAGTCCCGGATGAGATCCCGGACGTCACGAGGAGTTTCGGAAGGGTCCGGAGGTAAAGATTTATATATGGGAAGTTGTCATGTGGACACCGGAAAGTTTCGGGGCATATCCGTATTGTACCGGGGCCACCGGAGGGGTTCCGGGGGTCCACCGGGAGGGGCCACCCCTCTTGGTGGGCCACATGGGCCGCGTGGGGCAGGGCACCAGCCCCTGGAGGGCTGGGCGCGCCCCCCGCCCCCTTGCGCCCATGCGGCTAGGGTTGGGGGGGGGAACCCTAGAGGGGGCGCCCCCTTTGCTTGGGGGGCAAGTCCCCCCTCCCTGGCAGCCGACCCCCCCTCTAGATCCCATCTAGAGGGGCTGGCCCCCCTTGCCCCTTCCCCTATAAATAGAGGGTTGAGGGGAGGGCTGCAACACACAACCCAAGGCGCAGCCCCTCCCCTCCCCAACACCTCTCCTCCTCCGTCACGAGCTTGGCGAAGCCCTGCCGGAGTGCTGCTTCTCCACCAACACCACGCCGTCGTGCTGCCATTGGAGCTATCTTCCTCAACCTCTCTTTCCTCCTTGCTAGATCAAGACGGAGGAGATGTCGTCTGTACCGTACGTGTGTTGAACGCGGAGGTGCTGTCCGTTCAGCACTTGGTCATCGGTGATCTGAATCACGACGAGTACGACTCCATCATCACCGTTCCCTCGAACGCTTCCGTTCGCGATCTACAAGTGGTATGTAGATGCAATCTCTCTCCCATGACTCGTTGCTTAGATGAACTCATAGATGGATCTTGGTGAAACCGTAGGAATTTTTTTTAATTTTCTGCAACGTTCCCCAACAATTGAGTCTATAGGAAAAGCCAATACTACCAAGGAGGGATGAGGTGTTGCTTAATGAGCCTCTTGCTTCATGTGCTTAGTGATATGCTCCAAAACCCTCAGCTACTTTCTCACATCCACAAATGACCTAAACCCAAAGCCAAAATCGGTCACACTGATTCTTCCTATCCGGCGCCACCGATTTCAAAAGTCATAGCCACTGCCACAAACCCTAGGAAAATCGGTCCTACCGATAGGGATCTCGGTCTCACCGAGATGGGATTGTAATCTCTCTGTTTCCCTTCATAACGTTTCGGTCAAACCGAAGTGAGTGATCGGTCCCACCGAGATTGCAATGTAAACTCTCCGTTTCCCTTTTGTAACATTTCGGTCTCACCAAAAAGAGCAAATCGGTCCCACCGAGTTTACCTGACCAACTCTCTAGAAAGCTTATTACCAAAATCGGTCTCACCGAGTTTGTGTAATCGTTCTTACCGAGATTACGTTATGCCCTAACCCTAACCGAATCGGTCTCACCGAGTTGCATGTCACTCCCACCGAAAATCACTAACGGTCACTAGGTTTACTAAATCGGTCCGACCGAGTCTGTTGAATCGGTCCCATCGAGTTTGGTAAATTGTGTGTAACGGTTAGATTTTGTGTGGAGGCTATATATACCCCTCCACCTCCTCTTCATTCGTGAAGAGAGCCATCAGACTAAACCTACACTTCCAACTTACCATTTCTGAGAGAGAACTACCTACTCATGTGTTGAGGCCAATATATTCCATTCCTACCATATGAATCTTGATCTCTAGCCTTCCCCAAGTTGCTTTCCACTCAAATCCTCTTTCCACCAGATCCAAATCCTATGAGAGAGAGTTGAGTGTTGGGGAGACAATCATTTGAAGCACAAGAGCAAGGAGTTCATCATCAACGCACCATTTGTTACTTCTTGGAGAGTGGTGTCTCCTAGATTGGCTAGGTGACACTTGGGAGCCTCCGACAAGATTGTGGAGTTGAACCAAGGAGTTTGTAAGGGCAAGGAGATCGCCTACTTCGTGAAGATCTACCTCTAGTGAGGCAAGTCCTTCGTGGGCGACAGCCATGGTGGGATAGACAAGGTTGCTTCTTCGTGGACCCTTCGTGGGTGGAGCCCTCCGTGGACTCGCGCAACCGTTACCCTTCGTGGGTTGAAGTCTCCATCAACGTGGATGTACGATAGCACCACCTATCGGAACCACACCAAAAACATCCATGTCTCCAATTGCGTTTGAATCCTCCAAACCCTTCCCTTTACTTTCTTGCAAGTTGCATGCTTTAATTTCCGCTGCCCGTATACTCTTTGCATGCTTGCTTTATTTGTGTGATGATTGCTTGACTTGTCCTAAGATAGCTAAAATCTGCCAAACTCTAAAATTGGGAAAAGGTTAAGTTTTTAATTGGTCAAGTAGTCTAATCACCCCCCTCTAGACATACTTCAAGGTCCTACAAGTGGTATCAGAGCTTTGGTCTCCATTTGCTTTGATTTCCATAGCTTTGGTGGTCATAGCCTTGGTTTCACAACCTAGGAGAGTATGACGTCTAGCAAGGGAAATTATCACCGTAGAGGTCCTTACTTTGATGGTACTAACTTTGCTAGTTGGAAGCATAAGATGAAAATGCATATTCTCGGACATAACCCTGCCGTTTGGGCAATTATTTGTATTGGCTTGCAAGGTGAATTCTTTGATGGGAGAGAGCCGAACTGTGAAGCTAATGCGGAAGAATTGAAGGTGCTGCAATACAACACTCAAGCTTGTGATATCATCTTCAACGGATTGTGCCCCGAATAATTCAACAAAATCAGCCATCTTGAGAATGCAAAGGAAATTTGGGATACTTTGATTGATATGCATGAAGGTACCGAATCCGTCAAGGAATCCAAGTTGGATGTGCTCCAAAGTCAGCTTGACAAGTTCAAAATGAAGGATGGTGAAGGTGTCGCTGAAATGTACTGTAGGCTTGCTCTTATTACAAATGAGATTGCCGACTTAGGGAGTGAAGAGATGACCGATAGATTCATCATCAAGAAGATCCTAAGAGCATTGGATGGAAAGTATGATACCGTGTGCACATTGATCCAAATGATGCCAAACTACAAAGATCTCAAGCCAACGGAAGTCATTGGAAGAATTGTTGCTCATGAGATGTCACTCAAGGATAAGGAGGAACTTCACAACAAGTCAAGTGGTGCTTACAAAGCCTCAAGTGAAGCCCCCACATCATCAAGTGAGAAACAAACCTTCAATGAAGAATTAAGCTTAATGGTGAAGAACTTCAACAAATTCTACAAGAGTAGAAGCAAAGAAAGAAGCTCCAAGATAAGGTCTTACCATGTCAAAAGATCTTCTAGTCGAGAGCACAATTGCTACAATTGTGGGAGACTTGGACACTATTCCAATGAGTGTACGACACCCTACAAAAGAAGAGAAGATTCTCCAAGAAGAATAAGCAGAAGAGAAGAATCACCACCAAGAGAGAGGAGGAGTAGAGATGATCGTTATGAACGAAGACCCTCACAGAGAAGCAAGGATTCGGAAAGGAAGGACAAGTCATCAAGGAGCTACACAAATCAAAGACATCAAGCTCATGTTGGTGAATGGGTATCCGGCTCCAACTCCGACAATCACTCCGAGAGAAGCTATCACTCCGACTCCGAATATACTCAAGATGAAGGTGTTGCCGGTCTAGCACTTGTGTCAACCAACTCCTACGACATATTTGATCCACCAAATGAAGGAATTGGAAGATGCTTCATGGCCAAAGGTCCAAAGGTAACACATCCTGAGTATGTTGATTTCAATAGTGATGAAGATGACTTGCTTGTGGATGATGATCTACTTGTTGACAACTCTAGTGATGAATACTATGATGAAACATCAATTAATCATGCTAATCAAGATAAAACGAATGACAATGATAAGGAGAAGATTGAGCTTCTAACTAAAGAACTAAACACTCTTAAGTTGGCTCATGAAACTATCTTTGAAGATCATCGAGAACTTTTGAGGGCTCATGAGAAGTTACGCTTTGAAAAGCTCAATCTTGAGCAAGAGCATGAGTTCTTAAAAGCAATCAATGATGATCTCCGTAAGAAAAGTTCTTCTTACATTGCCAAGCATTTACTCTTATCTACTTACATGCCTCAAGTCAAGTCTAGTAACAAGTACAAGAAAGATACTTCCTCTAGTAGTAACAATAATAATGTCAATGTTGTTGCTTCTAGTAGTTCTCTTGATTCCACTAATGATTCTCTTAGCCAAGTTACACTTGAGCAAGAAAATAGCTTATTGAAGGGAATTATAGAGAAAGGTGTTTACAAGAGCCTTGCTAGGAGTAGGCAATTCGAGGAAATTGTATGCAAGCAAGGAAGACACCGGAAGAATCAAGGTGTTGGTTTTGAACGAAAGTTCAATGCCAATGGAGTTGAGTGGGAAGAAGATCAACACCCCAAGACGAAGTTTGTTCCTCAACAAGAGAAGTATGATCCTACTTCCTTCAAGGGAACACAAGCACAAGATGATCTTCCACCACAAGATCACAAGAACAAAGGCAAGGACAAGCTTCAAGAAGAGATTGATACATTTGAAGAAGCACCTAAGGCCTCGTTCAAGTGGATTCCCAAGACTACGTCAAGTTCAACTTCATCAAGTACAACTACAACTCCAAGGATTCCCATCAAGATGATGTGGATCCCGAAGAAGAAGAACTAGAGAGTTCTTGAGGGTGACTCCGCCAACATTCTTCACTCATATCATTATGGCAAGGACAAGTGCAATCAACTTCCACATCTTGCACTAGTTCAAGGAGTCACAAACCCTCATGTTGGTAAGGCAAGGGACAAGGTAACCTAATGATTTCGTGGACATCATCTTGTGTGTGCATCACTCTATGTCTATGGATATTCTTGTTTGTTCCTTGTGGGACTAACCCATGTAGGTAAGTTGAAAGTGCAACTCACTCCAACGGATTGCTCCAAATGATCTACTTCAACATTGAGCATCCACATCTTCAACACCTACATGAAGTCATCATCGACAAAACCCAAGGTTAGTTCATCCCTCTAAGGGGGGGTCTCACATCTAGGGGGAGCTTAACTCTAAGAATTGAGTCAAAGCAACTCTAATGGTGTGAACACATCAATGCATTATGTAAAAGTGGTAACCCCACTTGAGCTTAAACGATGAGTATGACCTATGATCAAATGTTCTCATTTGACTCCTAAGTCAATATACTCATATATAGATGACCTAGTCATCACCAATTGTTTGAAAGATGCTAGAATTGGTTGTGCATGTTTTGCCACATATTTCATTTGCCATCTTATTGTGTGAGCATGTTGGTGCATATTTTACTCATTCAAGGACATCCACTTGTTGTTTTGATTGATTTGCCTCTTTTTCTTTTTGCCAAGTGGATGGACAAGAATGCCTAAGAACCTTCTCTAGCTATCTATGATTTTCTCGTCTCAAACTCTATTCATGCTACATCACAAAATTTGATCAAGTCAGATTCGAACCACTCTGTGTGAGGAGCACTCGGAGTCCCCGATTCGTCATAGACTTAAACTTCCAAAACTTCTTTGTGATTCTCGGTCTGACCGATTCCTCCATTTCGGTCCTACCGAGATCATTAAGTCGATCTAAGTTTTCAATCTCGGTGCAACCGATTTGAACTTTTCGGTCACACCGAGTTGCTGTAGCTGTACACAGTTATGCATCTCGGTGCCACCGAGTTGTTCCACTCGGTCACACCGATAGGGTCGGGCTATATATAGTCACGGGCAAAAATTTGGAAATTCCTCCGAACCCCTTCGCCCGCGCAATAGCTCGCTCTGCCTCCAAGGTCTCCGGATCGTCTCCTCGTCGCCAGCCGCCTCCTGTCACTAGTCTCCACCGCTGTCAACGGAATTCAACCCCGCCATTGCCGCCGTAGAGAGTTCATCACCGAGCTAGGGTATGGACTCGATCACTGTGCTATCCTCGTCTGATTCCTAGCACATTGTGTTCTTATTGATTTTTGCCACGATTGAAACACTCCTATCCAGTCAATGCAATCCGTAGATTAGATGAGATTCAAAATTTTAGGGTTAGGTTTCCGCCGAAACCATCTCGGACCCACCGAGTTGAAAAACTCGGTCCCACCGATTTGGCTTATGACATTGCACTAGTAACTCTCGGTCTGACCGAGAATTGCTAATCGGTGAGACCGATTTTAGGACTTTGTGAAACCATAACAGTCTCGGTGCCACCGAACTGTGATTCGGTCCAACCGAGTTCATCAGTTTAGGTTCCAAACTGCTTCGGTATCACCGAGTTTGAAAATCGGTTGATCCGAAATGCTTTCTGTGGAAAACTAAAACTGAATTTTTGAATAATTCTTTTGCAACAATCTCTGCATTTTGTGATGCTCATCCACTCTATCTCATCTATAACTCTTCACAGGGTCATCAGTCAGTGTTTACAGCATGTTAGACCAGAGTGACAGCCAGAACAGGTCAGAAGAGCAGATTGACATTAGTCAGGGCACTAGTCCCTCCAGCACTTCAGATGAAGGCAGCAGAAGCACTCCTAGCAACCTGCCTAAGGCTGCTACCTGGCAAAGGAAGAAGAGAACTTCAGACTCTGAAGATGAGGATTATAGAGCTGAAGAGGATGAGGCTACTTCCAAGAAAGTAGAGCTCAAGAAGAAGGCCAGCTCATCTACAGTAAAGCCAGGCATGAAGACTAAAAGGCCTGCAGGAAGACAACCAATGTCCAAAGCTAGAG
The DNA here is from genome assembly GCF_002162155.2 of Triticum dicoccoides. Classification (NCBI taxonomy): domain Eukaryota; kingdom Viridiplantae; phylum Streptophyta; class Magnoliopsida; order Poales; family Poaceae; genus Triticum; species Triticum dicoccoides. The sequence goes on along the minus strand of NC_041383.1, from coordinate 763,289,020 downwards.
TCTCCACTCAAATTCCTTTGGAATCCCAATCCAAAGAGCCTGCTGCTGAAGGAAAGAAAAGGAAGGAAAGGGTCAAGAAGACCATTGCCAGAGTTGTTGGGCAACCTTACATGATGGAAGAGGAAGAAGAGGTTGCTGCACCAGCACCAAAGGCACCAAAGCTTATGGGTGATGCTATTAGATCAGGGGCTGCAACATCTAAGCCCAAGGAAGCACCCAAAGCTGTCCCCAAGGCCAAGCTTGCACCAAAAAGGAATACCAGGAGTATTCAGCTGCTGAGAAGAACAAGGCCCCAGTGCCTAATGTTGCTGATGAGGAAGATGAAGAAGGACAGGTCCTAAGGAAGCTCAAGCCCAAGATACCAGACCACAATGATGCCCATCCTGTGGCTGAGGACATGATCATCAGAAGAGACTCAGGGTTGACGCTATGGAGGCTGACAGATCCATATGCCGCAAGGAGAGAACTACTGTTGATTACAGGTTCCATACAAAGGAACAACATGACTTCTATGAGACAATCTTGTTGGACAAGAAGCCCATAGTATGTGATATGAGGTGGGTCGACTGGACCTACATAAAGGAAAATGAAGAGCACTATCCTGGAGTGCAAGACAGTTTTGTTGCTTGTGGAGTTGCAGATTATGTTGGGCAAAAGCTCACCAGCTGGAATGATGAACTTATCATGCAATTCTACTCCACAGCACACTTTTATCCAGATGGGAGGATAGTTTGGATGTCTGAAGGTACAAGGTACCAGTCCACTATTAAGGAATGGGCAAGACTGATCAATGCCCCAAAGGAAAATGATGATGACCTGGATGTATATGCCAAGAAGAAGATGGACCACAATTCCATGGCACACATGTACAAGGAGATCCCAGACAAAGCCATTGAGACACATAAGTTTGGGTCAGTCCACTTTCTTCTGTCAGGGCTGCCCACAATCAGTTGGATCCTAAGGCACACTCTATTGCCTAAGTCTGGTGACCACAACATGATCAGAGGGCATGCAATCAACATGTTGCATTTGTTTGATGTGCCTCAGAAATTCAAGGTCATGAGCCGTATGGTTGAAACCATTAAGAGGACTGCAACAGATCAGAAGAGGAGCTGTGGATATGCCCCTTAGATTCAGGAGTTGATTAACTCAAAGATGGGAACATGCAAATATCTATTGGATAAGGAACATTTTCCACTATATCCAGACTTTGAGGACAATGAGGTTGTCATGAATGAGAATGATCCATCATCTATACATGCTCAAGAGAAGAAGGAGAAGGCAAGGAAGGAGAAGGCTGCCAAGATGCAAACTCAAGAGGAGGCATCTGAGTATTTCTTGAAGAACAAGCAGGAGCAGCTTGGTTACTTAATAGCATCAACACTGAGGATTGAGAAGGGATTGGCCACCCTCACTCAGAATCAGGAGAGCTTGGAAAGAATCATGGAACTCAAATTTCATGATCTTTGATGTCAAAGTAACTGAGATTCAGTCAGTTGTGGAGCAGCTGCAGGATGACATGCAGGAGAGGCAGGGCAAGACTACCACTAATGTGTTTGCCAGAGTGCCTAGAGCCCAGAGGTCAGTTGTAGTGCCTGTGACAGACACTAGAGCAACATCATCTGCACCAGCTACAGCTCCTACAGCTCCAGTGCAACCAGCTACAGCATCAACTCCAGCACCCTCTACTTTAACTGAAGCCTTCGTTCGTGGAGTTATCCGGACACCACCACCTGAAGATCAAGCCTGAGAGACGATCTAGCACTATGAATTTTCTATGAACTTTTTTGTAACTTGTTGCCAAAGGGGGAGAAAAATGTATAGATCATAGGCTTCGAGTGAGAGAGTGTTGCTTTTGTTCTCTCTTGATTTGGTGGTTAAAACTTGTTTGCTTTTGATTGCTTGAGATACTATGCTATTCTTGTGAGACATTGATGACCATGTGTTTGATCATAAGCTACACTTATGCATGTTTTATGATATTATCTTATCTATCCTATGTGATCATTCACCTTGCTTGGTGATGAGTGCATGTATTCAATATTTATCATTTTGAGCGCTCCACCAAGATGTATGTGACATGGAAGAGCAACCCATGAGCCTAATTCCTTGTGCATTTGCAGTCCAAAGCAAATCTTAAACTATGCACAAATTTAGGGGGAGCTCTTGCGTATCACACACTTCTCAAAGCAACGATGTTTTTCAATCTTATTATCATTTGTCGAAGCTTTGATCTATATGTTGTCATCAATTACCAAAAAAGGGAAGATTGAAAGTGCAACTATCCCTAGGTGGTTTTGGTAATTCATAACAACATATAACTCATTGAGCTAATGCTATTCCAAGACTATTATTTCAGGAAAGCTCAATGAATGGCATGGCATGGATGATGAAAATGGATCCTTCAAAATACTAAGGACAAAGGATTGGCTCAAGCTCAAAAGCTCAAGACTCTTCATTTTATATTTTAGTGATCCAAGATCACATTGAGTCTATAGGAAAAGCCAATACTATCAAGGAGGGATGAGGTGTTGCTTAATGAGCCTCTTGCTTCATGTGCTTAGTGATATGCTCCAAAACCCTCAGCTACTTTCTCACATCCACAAATGACCTAAACCCAAAGCCAAAATCGGTCACACCGATTCTTCCTATCCGGCGCCACCGATTTCAAAAGTCATAGCCACTGCCACAAACCCTAGGAAAATCGGTCCTACCGATAGAGATCTCGGTCTCACCGAGATGGGATTGTAATCTCTCTGTTTCCCTTCGTAACATTTTGGTCAAACCGAAGTGAGCGATCGGTCCCACCGAGATTGCAATGTAAACTCTCTGTTTCCCTTTTGTAACATTTCGGTCTCACCGAAAAGAGCAAATCGGTCCCACCGAGTTTACCTGACCAACTCTCTGGAAAGCTTATTACCAAAATCGGTCTCACCGAGTTTGTGTAATCAGTCTTACCGAGATTACGTTATGCCCTAACCCTAACCGAATCGGTCTCACCGAGTTGCATGTCAGTCCCACCAAAAATCACTAACGGGCACTAGGTTTACTAAATCGGTCCGACCGAGTCTGTTGAATCGGTCCCATCGAGTTTGGTAAATTGTGTGTAACGGTTAGATTTTGTGTGGAGGCTATATATACCCCTCCACCTCCTCTTCATTCGTGAAGAGAGCCATCAGACTAAACCTACACTTCCAACTTACCATTTCTGAGAGAGAACTACCTACTCATGTGTTGAGGCCAAGATATTCCATTCCTACCATATGAATCTTGATCTCTAGCCTTCCCCAAGTTGCTTTCCACTCAAATCCTCTTTCCACCAGATCCAAATCCTATGAGAGAGAGTTGAGTGTTGGGGAGACAATCATTTGAAGCACAAGAGCAAGGAGTTCATCATCAACGCACCATTTGTTACTTCTTGGAGAGTGGTGTCTCCTAGATTGGCTAGGTGACACTTGGGAGCCTCCGACAAGATTGTGGAGTTGAACCAAGGAGTTTGTAAGGGCAAGGAGATCGCCTACTTCGTGAAGATCTACTGCTAGTGAGGCAAGTCCTTCGTGGGCGACGGCCATGGTGGGATAGACAAGGTTGCTTCTTCGTGGACCCTTCGTGGGTGGAGCCCTCCGTGGACTCGCGCAACCGTTACCCTTCGTGGGTTGAAGTCTCCATCAACGTGGATGTACGATAGCACCACCTATCGGAACCACGCCAAAAACATCCGTGTCTCCAATTGCGTTTGGATCCTCCAAACCCTTCCCTTTACTTCCTTGCAAGTTGCATGCTTTAATTTCCGCTGCCCATATACTCTTTGCATGCTTGCTTGATTTGTGTGATGATTGCTTGACTTGTCCTAAGATAGCTAAAATCTGCCAAACTCTAAAATTGGGAAAATGTTAAGTTTTTAATTGGTCAAGTAGTCTAATCACTCCCCTCTAGACATACTTCAAGGTCCTACAGCCGGTTATCACCGTCGGGAACCGGCTCTGCCTCGGCTGGGAGCGGGCGAGCGAGGAAGAAGAAGGAGCCAGGCCAGGCGGGCCCCATCTCCTCGCGGCCCCACCTGTCGGCGGGCAGGCATTGACCCCGCCTGCCTAGCTGGATAAGTGACGGGCCCCATAGCCCGCGGGACCCGCACGTTAGCGACCCCAAGCCCTGCCTATGATGATGTGGCAAGTGGAGACGCATTTTGGGCGTGTACGTTTTCATCTCCCAAAAGCGTATTTTCTTAAAACCCGTTTCTGCCTTATCCACTCAGGGGCTTGTTTGTGATGATATTTTTGTAGAAAAGTCCCTGATCTTCATCCCCTCACAACTTTTTGCTCGTAACTCCAAATGAGGTGATTCCAAAGCCCATTTCTTCGTCTCGTCGAGCCCGTTCTCTTAGTCACACTTTCACCATGTGTTAATATTCTGAAAATGACCATTTTGCCCTTGCACGTAAACAGCCCCTCCGAGAGAGGACTGTTTTCGGCGAATCTTTCCGCGGCTTCACCGCACTTCTCCCCGGTGCCTTATTCATTCCCAGGCAAGCCAAAATACCCACTGCATGATAGTCATGCAATAGCCATGGTTTTCAACTTGAATCTTTATTAAATGTTTGCTTGTTGAAAATATGGCTATCGTTGTTCCAGTGATGCTTAAAGTTGCATGTTCACTTTCGTGCTATGTAGTCTTGTACTCTTTTATCATGCTCTACCTGCTAGTATTCCTTTCATATGCTTATGCTTGCTAGTGGTACATGTTGATGTTGGTGCTGGTGGTTGGTGCATGACTTCCGTCTGTGGTGCCGTCGTATGCATGTTCCATTGCATTCAGTTGGTTAAATGCTTGCATGGTAGCATTGTTGATATGTTCTTGCATGATATTTATTGTTGATGCTAGTGGTCATGCTAGGTTTCTTTGAGTAATGTTGTACTTGTGATATTCATGTACGTCATTATGCCATGCTCAGTTGGATATGGTTCATTGTTGATATGGTCGATAGTTATGTTGATATCATGCTCATGCATTGTAATTGCATCATGTTATTTTATCATGGCTCAGCATATTTGCATTCAAGTTGAACCGGATTAAATTGAACTTGAACAACTGTTGGCTGAGTCACGGTGCCACCATATCGAGCTGACCAGTGCAACCACGCCTACCTTTATGGGAGGGTCCTAACCAGGTCTATTGTTGTGCCTCTCGTCGGTGCCTCCAACGATGGAAGGTTATGTGCGGGCGCTACCTTGGCCAGGTAGGACGACATAAGCCTTGTGAGCCCGAGTTTGGTTATGTGCACATGTCCCCGTTTGGGACCGTTTTGCCACGATGTGGCCGTTTTGCCACGACGGAGGCCGTTGGTGTCTGGGGTAGACATGGGGCCACCCATGACTAGCCTCGTGGGGAGTTAGTTGGAGTGGCCGGGAGAGTGTCATGGCAGTAGTACGATTTTGTCGGAACACCGTTGGTCCACCCGAATGGGGGTGCGAGGCCATGGGTTCCGTGGTGTGGGTATAGTGTATTAACCTCTACAAAGAGTGTGTTAAATCTATCGATAGTCGTGATCGCAGATAAGGGCCCAGTTCATGTCGGTCACACTATGGGTCAACAGTAATAATAATAATAATGTGCTTAATAACAACCCCGTTTCGATGATGAGAAAAATGGATTATGTGATCTGTGTATGATCACCGTTTGGTTACGATGTAACCCACTGAACCAAGAATGGTTTCATTTGTGATCCGTGAGTGATCACCGTGGTATCGAGGATACCGAGTTGTTGGATATTCGTGATGTTGTGCGAGAATCGTGGGTAAAGATCAAGCTCCTTGTGATCATTTAATGATTACTGGGGTATTGTTTATACCAAGTTTAATTTAATTCTAAGATGATCGTGTGATGTCCGAGGTTGGTAAGTGACGCATGTGTTGGTTTCGAGGTAACCCGAGCAAAATAAATGGTGCATATAGTGTCCATCATGTTGCATACTAGTATCGTCAGATTCATATGTTCATGCCATGATCATGTTGTTCTAGTTGTATCATGTTCATGTTATTCATGCTATGTTGTTCTGATGATATCATGTTAATTCCTGATTAACCTGTAATTGCCATGCCGTTGTTTGTCTTGAATGCTTCTGGATTATTGTGAGCTTGCAAGTACATTTAATGTACTGACCTAGCGTGTCATGCCAGCTTGCAGGTCATGCTGGATTTGAATACTTGTTTGCTGTAGATTCTTTGTTTGCGAGCTAAGATAAGCGTTCCAGTCAGAGTCCCCGCGGAGTGGAGTTCACCACCGTCGTCGTTGTTCCGCTGCTAGAGTTATTCTGCTGCTTCGAGTTGTTCTGCTGCTTGCATAGAGCAACAGTGGCAGACGTAGTGTCACTATGCCGATGTAATTCCCTGTTATATCGGGAATCCTTGTACCCAAATAGATTGTAATAAAGAGCTGATTTATTCTATGCTAAGCAGTGCCGTATTCCAGAAGACTTTATCTCGATCTCTGGGCTAGAATACGTGCGTTATGTTTTTCTCTAGGAGGGGTGCCACACGAGTCGAGAGAAAAATAACACTTTGATCAAGTTTATTGAGAAAAACATATATTGCTACAACACAGGATATACATATACAATGTATGAAAATCTATTTGAGAATGAATCTGGTGGTATCGATTTGAGGAAGAACACCGAAGCAGTCAACTGGAGTCAAACCCCTTCCCCCATTTCCTCTCCGTCCTCCTCTCGCCCCCCTCCGCGCCGCGCCACGCCACGCCATGGATCCCGCCGACGACGACGGCCAGCACCTCGAAGGTACGCACCCGCCCGCAGGCCGCTCATCTTCACCCGCCCCGGACACAGACGACGGCGGCAGCGGGTGGGGGAGCGACAAGCCGCCGACGCGCGCGGAGGAGGGGCGCATCGCCGGGAAGGCCACCATGGAACCCTCGCCGTCGCCGGAGTCCGCCATCTCCGACGACGGACGCCCCCAAGGTACCCAATCACATCCAAGGGGGTCTTCTTCTCCATCCCGTCTCGTTCCCTTCAGATTCGATTCCATTCCATTAATTCTCCTAAAAAATGTTCACGCATTTCGATTTGCCAGTCGTCCTCTCCTCTCCGCCGGGCCCAGAAGACGGCGGCAGCGACGATCTGACGCGCGCCGTGTCCCAGCTGACGCTCGCGGAGGCGGGGCTCACCGCCGGGAAGGCCGGGTCCGCCCCCCGCGTCGTGGATCCCTCGCCGCCAGCCTCCACCGTCTCCTCCCATGCTCACCAAGGTACCCGCATTCCCCCCTCCCGAGCAGCTCATCACACCTGCGCGTGGTTCGACTCCATTTGCCAATCCGGTTGCTCTCCTTCTCACGCATACACCCGTGGCTCGGAACCAGATGACGACGATGTCGCCGGCGTGAACAAGCGGACGCACGCGAGGTTCCTCGTCACCCACGCCGAGGCCGGGCTCATCATCGGGGCGGGCGGGTCCGCCGTCGCCGCAGTCGAGGCCCGCTCCGGCGCCCGGGTCAGGCTCTCCCGCCACGACGAGCTCCTCCCCGGCACCGACTGCAGGGTTGTGCTCGTCTCCGGCCTCCTCAGCCAGGTCATGGATGCCATGGAGCTACTGCTCGAGAGGCTCCTTCACCAGGTAGTATCACATCGGCCTATATATCTCTTCACTGTTCAGGGCAACAACGAATTACACTTGCTGCATCCCAGGGAGTGATTTCATCCTCTCAAGTTGATCATTGGTTCTCTCAGGGTGGCCCGGCGTCCGACTCCGAGGCCACGGTAGTGCTTGTGGTGCCTCAGCCCTGCTGCGGCACGCTGATCGGCAAAGGAGGATCTGTTATCAAGTATGCTTTCCTTGCTTTTCTTCTTCGTCTTTTAGTTTCGCGTGCGTCCGTCGACTTCGGGCATCGCCTATCATGCTATGCTTGCTGCATCTCTGATTAATGAACTGTGTGTATCTTGCCTTGTGTACCCATGCGCGCTTGATTGGATTTACCGCGTTATTTTGCCTTGTTTGGAAATGCCATAAATGCATTGCTAGTTCTCTGTTATGCTTGCAAATTGTGATGTGTGTGGTGCTCTTCTGGTTAGGCTGTGGCCTTTTTCTTGTGTTTTCACCATCCTTTGCTGGTGTGAGTTGTGGAAGCTAACACACTTACACACATCCTTCTTCATTGCTGGCTAGGTCATTCACTGAAGCTTCGGAAACTGCAATTCAGGTCTCACCACAGAACGTCTCCTATGGCTTCAATGACAGGCTGATCACTATCACAGGACCCTTGGACAATCGATTGCGAGCAGTGTTTCTGATAATATTTGAGCTCCTAGAGGACATTCGTTATTCTTTTGTACATGCAGCTGCTACGGTAACTCCTCCTCCCTGCACCGTCCGTCTTTAGTATCCCTGCATTAATAAAAACAAATTATTCTATGTGAAGTCGTCGTATACAAGCTGTATTAATTCGTATTTTAGGCACACTGTGGCCCCGTGACGTGATTAAATTATTTGTCCAGTTTCTAGTTTAAAATTTTATAATCTGGATATTATATTTCCTACTCCCCCCCGCGTAATTCAAGGCGGACAAATGAGGGGCGATGAATGAAAATTAAATTCCTGTTCTGTACACTTATGTGCATTTTTCTGTCTTTCCTTTAAACGTAACACCTGCAATCTATAACAAGAGAACCAGACGGTACCTATTTTTGATATAATCATTGTCAAGTTCAGTATCTAGAATAGAAGAGATCCCTGAACATTCATAAGGCATTTCAACTTATCTTTGGCTCTCATCGATCAACTGTTCCTTGTTGGTTCATTCTCACCCCATCCTTCCACAAGCTGGACAATTTCTTTTTCAAGAACTGACCGCAATTTCATATAATATATAAATTATACGTACCAGCTTGCAGTACGTATGATCTGTTCATCAAAATTTACTTGCATTCACTATGAAAGGTTTCTTTTCTGTACTCTGTAGGAGTTTCATATTAAGAGACTAGGTAAATTACAGAACATTAGCTCCCTAACTGAAATAATTGCTAGCGGTGCTAAGCCTACCAATTTTGTCTGTAACAAAAAAATTAAACTGACTAACATAAAGTTGTTTTTCATGCATCCTTTGGTAAATAAGTTTGAAATATCTCTTACTAATCTTGCATACTGGATGTAAAATTATTTGTGAAGAACATTTATTTACTGTTTATGTACAGTTAACCAAATGGTCTAGGCCTTTTGCGAAATCTCAACTTTTTTCTCTTGATTTTTTTTCAGCCAGACACTCCAATGAGATCACCTGTTAACAAGGACGCCCAAGAATCTCTCACTATTGCTGTTGCTGATGAGTATATGGGTGCTGTTATTGGTCGTGGTGGAAGGATTATCAATGAGATCAGCAAGGTATTATTCATCACAAACAGTCAAGTAACACTTTCTTTTTCAGATTGCCCTCTGCTCCAGTTAACTGTCTAACATGAAGTATCTGTACAGTGCCCGGGAATCTTGTGTTTTGACCAATTTCTCTAGAGGTGTTACGTCCTTCTAGATGAGTTGTGTTGAGGAAAGCTGTTTTGTTTGGGTTACTGTCATCTTGTCCTAGATGCGGTGCTTAACTAAAGCAAGTCACTTGCAGCAAGAAGCGGGTAGTAGTTTTCCTTACTTGTGAATATGGGTTTTCTATGTAAGCTTGCACCAATTGGAAGGAACTAAAGAAACTGAAGTACTGGACTACCGTGTGTCACGCGTACAAGGCAGAAAGTTAGTTTGTCATATGATGGGTGGGGTTTGTTTGGACTATGAGGTGAAGCCTGGCATAAGGAAGAACCTGTTAAAAGTTGTTGGTGTTAGCTAAAGCTCCCCAACAGAGCATGTGCACTAGGAACATGCGTGCCTGGTGCAGTAAGTATTCCTGAATGGTTTAATTGGTGTTGAGGTCTTTTTTTTTTGGCTTTCCTAATCTTATCAAACTTATATACATATGTATATGGCATTGGATATTTTGGCTGATCATGGGATGTTCTTTGGAGTTCAGGTTAGCGGAGCATGGATCGACATCTCAGGCAAGGGGGAGTTCATACCCGGGACTCGCGACAGGTGGCGTTCCGCCGTGCTCAGTTTCTTCTTTTCTTTGCATATGCGGGGGAAACGGCACGCGTGTTCCGTTTGTGGAACCAGGTCGCCTGTACCGTATGTAACCTGACATTGTGTGATGCAGGGAGGTGACTATGAGCGGCACGTCAGAGGCGATCCGCGCAGCCGAGGCGATGATCATGCACCACGTCTCCGTGGCCAGCGGCGAGGGCGGCAACTTCACGTGGCGGAGGGTGGAGGGCAGAAGCGGCAAGGGTCTGCTTACCAGGCTGGATGAGGAGGAGGATGCAGTCGTGCAGATGCATCTGCTGAACTTGGGTGACGAGAGTGTGACACAGTAGGTAGTAGATCGGACAGAGTAGACAGACAAGACAAACACATCACAGGAAGGTATGGAACCAGTAGAGTTTTGCGTCTCTGGTAGAGTGTCGATTAATCAAATCAATCGCTAGTTCAATGGATTATTAGTCAGGTAAATGGATGGGATCACTGATGATGGGATGGCTAGGTTCTGCTGGTCAATGCTGTTTGACCAATTTTGCTTGTTAACGTTGGTCACATTGGGATCTTGGTGTTTGAAACAATTTTATCTCCCTTGACTTGATGTTTGTTTGTTTTTGGTTAGATCGCGTTTGCAAATTAGTTTAGATGATACTCCCTCCCTTCCGAATTACTGCTTACGGATGTATCTAGACACATTTTAGATATATCCGTATCTAGATAAATCTTAGACAACTAATTTAGGATCGGGACGGAGGTACTATATTTGTTTTTTTAAATGTGGGGGATTTAATTTCAACTTTTGGAATTCGTATGCATTGCCTTCCCATACCAGAATTTCATGGGTCCAACTAGCAACATGTTAGCTGTTGTTCAACACTGGAAAATTCATGCATTTTTCTACCAAAATGTTCATGATATCGTGTCATGTTTTTAATCTATATTTTGCTGAATTTCTGGGTTGCCAAGAAGAAAACTGAATAGGAAATAACATAATGCATGAACAAGAATATGAGATGCAAACATTTTTTCCTGAACAAGAGTATTTCCTATTTTCTGTGTTCCGGTGGGATTTTTGAATAAACTAAAAACACATGAGAATATGAGATGCAAGCATTTTCTTTTCTTAACAAGAGTGGGAAATCGGGAAATAAACTAAACTGCATTAAATAAAGCGGTGTGGAAGTACATCTTACAAACAAGACCCTAAGAAAAAACTAGGAAAAGAAAAAGGAAAAGAGGACCTGTCCGAGAAAAAGAAAAAGCAATTGGGTCCAAACTGCTCTTCAGCAGAACAAATCTTGCTGGCGGCAAGGACAAGACCACTTGGTCGGGCGAGACCTCTATCACATAGGACGATATCCTGGAACAACATTATGCCCCGTTTGATACTGACATGCCCAAGAAGAATAAACTCGGTCGCCTTTCGACCAGAAAGAACGACGACTCGTTAGAGAAGGTCGACAACTTTCCAGCATTGTAGTCCTTCTAGATACCCCACCGATGAAGCTCGGGAGCGCCCCCCCCTCGGCCCTCCCCCATCATCTTTATGTCATGGCTGCTTCTTCTCCAACCTAATATGTATACTGCATCGGAAAACGAGGATCTTCTTTTTTGAATTAGAGAGCTGGTCCACCCTCACCGCAAACTAGTGTCCAACCTTGCAAGACAGCGGTAAAAAGCATGTGGCTACTGAATCTTCCCCCACGCCCTTTCACCACAATGGCGACCACCATCGACATGTGTCGTCATCACTACGAGCTTATTTAGGAACGATCTGCCAGCAGAATCGTTCCCATCCCCTTGCCTCCACCATGGAGGTGCTAAGGATGGCGACACCAGACCACCAAACACTGCTCGCGATTAGCCATGGTTGAGCATCATGGCGACATCTAGCCACACAACAACATAACTCCAAAGACTAGCACAAGGCCGACAATCGACAATAAGGCCCAAACTAACAATACCGCGCCTACTATGTACAAGAACGTCCCAAACTTCGTTCCATCCCCACTCCAGACGGCACTGCCACCGGAGTAGGGGGAAGGAGGAGCCGAGGAGAAGGAGAGAGGGGAGGGGATGAGAGCTCAATGCAACATGCATTTGCAACCAACAAATAGCTAGATGGCCTAGTATGTCTTCCTCGCGGGAAGGCGTCTTCTCCCTTGCCTTTCACACAGAGTCACAGACCGCACCGCGCCACCCGTCCACCCCGTTCCACTCTCCCTCACCGCGCCGCCGATGAGCTCCCCCTCCGACTCCGGCCACCTACCAGCCCCCGCTCCTCTGCCGCATCACCCTCTCCCCCCTCCGCCCTACCACAAGCCACTCACGGAGCCTCCCCGCCAAAACCTAAATCCCCAATCGCCACCCCCGCGCCGCCGCCGCCGCCGCCAAATGCCTTGACCGCAGCATCCTGCAGCTCCCCCGCGGAAACCACCAGCACCTCGAAGGCCGCGTCCGCCCGGCCGGAGGACCGCCATAGCCCGCCCTCTGGCGCCGTTATTGCGGCTGCGGCCACCTCGGCCTGACCGGAGGACTGCACACTGTGGATGGACATGGAGTTCGAGACGGAGCTGCAGGCATACGACCTATACCACCTCTATGCCTTCAAGCTCGGCTTCAACGTCCGCCGACGCTAAACCAACCGCAATAAGAACACCGACGAGGTCACCTCCTGCAAGTTCCCCTGCTCCCGCGAGGGATTCAAGGACCACAAGCCCACCGCCGCAACCGCCAAGCTCCCCCATGCCGCGGCCAGGCTCTCCTGCGCCGTCGCCGCCGCAACACACGAGAATGTGTGCATATCTTGTGGTTTTGCTGAGAGGGTGCAGGATACTTGTGGTTTATCTCAAAAAGCGACTGGATTAGTGCTTGCAGAACAACATTTTACACGTTCAATATCAGTTTTTGTTCTACATGGAGAATGAATACACCCATCTAAATTATTCATGCACTATTTAGAAATGTCCTTTGGAATAACATGAGCAGCCGCTCGTACTGTAACTGACAAAACTTATGAGAAGACGCTGCAAAATTACGTAAATACCGGGACATCATAAGAACCAAAGAATTTCAGCAAGCATGACAAATAATTTCTGTGTACAAGCATGACCAACAATTTCTGCAAATCTAACCCAAGCATATTGTAACACACAAAAACCATTTGTATACAAGCACTACAAATATTCAAGTCATCGGTATCGGCATGCCTACCATCTAACTCAATCGCAATGACTAACCATCGGTACATTGGGTCGAGCTAAATATTGAAATCATCCTACCAACTCAAACAACAGAAATTACAAGCACCCATGCTTTTGGTTTGAGTTGAAGAAATTGAAGAAGCTAACTCTCTCTTTGGAAAACAATCTGGTGAATTCCATTCTGCACAACATCACCACAAAGGAAGCAAACAACCGTGATGAAAAGCTAATTAACCAGCTGAGAGACGTCGCTGGTGAACAACCTAAGAACCCGATATACACTATATGGTGAAGTATACCTTGGAAAGAAGCCCCACATCGACCGGAAGAAGAGGGGTGTAGGGGCGAGCATCCAAATGAGCTGGGCGCGACTTGGCATCTGAAGAAGGGGGAGCTCGGATGTGGCTTGGGTGAGTTGACGGAGATTGGAGACCAGCTGGGAAAGAAAGAAGTGGGCCTTCCTCACTAAGTTCTTCCACGTTAATTAGAAGACACATGCGATGGTATCCTTGACGTAGTTGTAGAATTTGGACTTGTGTTTGACCATCTGCAGTGTATTTTCGCTGTGCACCACCTCCACACCAGAGATCACAGCGCCCATCTCAGTCGGGTGGCCCGTGTCTTCATCCTCTCCAAACTCGAAGATTTTGGTAATGCAAAACCTCCCGGCTCCCAAGTAGACAAAGCGGCAATCCAGCAACACCCAGTCCTCGGGTAGATCGAGGTCTAGCCAACTGTACAGCAAAGACGGAGGCTTGTCCGGGTGAATAGACGACAGGTCCATTGCGCAAAACTGGTTGGGACTACAACTGCAGATGCCGAACCATAGGTTGCCAAGCTCCGGCACATGCTCGGCACGGTTGAAGAAGGGCAGCGTCCAGCGGCCGGCCTTAAACCAATCGTGGGTGACAGTGTTGAAGCAGTGGGTGCCGACGTCACTTCTTTCGGGAGGTGAGACAAGAAAAATGGGGACGCCGTGGATGTGAAGCAGCGCATGGCACTTGACCATGGAAACGTCGACATAGGCCATCGATGGTGGGAGCCGGTGCCAGTTCCAACCTTCCATCTTCCCGCCGCCGCCGGAAGGGTCGCTGTACTTGAGGACCTCGAAGTTGAAGAGATTGCGACTCACAGGGAACTGCTTCATAACGTACAAGGCATCAGCTTGCTCGGGGTCGGGGGCGTCGGGACTAGGGATGGAGAAGCAGATGGGGTTATCCCCCTTGGGAGCAGCCGGCGTCGACGTCATGTATGAAGGAGCGACCCGCAGCGTCCACGCAGAGGATCTTGCTAGCACCACCGCCGCCTCGTTCGTAGAAGGGCAAGAAATCGAGCTTCGTTCCGTCTGAGATGGATCTCTCGAACCTGAGCGTGGCCGGAGGCATCCGCGGCATGATCTCCATCCATGCGGGCACCACGGCTGATGATGGCAGCGCCATATGGAATTTCCCTTTTTGCAGTGACGCTGCTGCTGCTCGTGCTTCCGCCGTGGATCCGTAGAAGAGCTGCTCCCCGGCCTTGATGCGACTCATCGTATACCAGCTGCTGCTTCTGCCATACTTTTGCATCACCACATTCACGAATTGCCGCGCCTTCATTTTCAATTCTCCCCGCTCCTACAAAAAAGAGACCACCAGTTTTGATATTGTTCCTACGTTATAAAACACAGTTAGATGATGAATGATACCCTAGTTAGAGAACAACCACTTCAGCAGAAGACGAACGTCGAACGGGGAAGAGCCAATTCCGCTGGCATCGGCGGCGGCGGAATCTAGGTTTTCTTGCCGTCTTGCCCTTTCCTTCTCCACCACCTATCGACGACTGCTGGATAAACCCATGGGCTGTATGGGCCATAGTACAGTGTGGGTGGCGCGCGTCTTTAGCCGGCCTATCACAGGTTTCAGCGTTTCGTACGGTTTCTTGGTTTCCTTCTCTTCACCCTTTTCATGGTCTACTAGCTAATTGTCCTTCGGGGCATAGATATTCTAGTGGTTCAACACCAATCATGTCAGACATATATCTGAACGCCCATTATATTCTAGAATTTGGTTATAATTGATATGATTTGGCAAACGTGAGTATGTGAACTTCCCTTTAATACTAGTGATATCTGGGGTTTTTTCCGTTATACTGAATTTTATATTTTTCTATATTTTTAGAAATGAATATTTTTGCCAATACATGTACATATATTCTTACTATTTTTTTAATCTATGGTTTTCTAAAATACATAATTTTTAGTTATGTGATTTTTTTGATACATGAATATTTTTCAAACACGCAGTTGATGCGGTGACTCAAGGCGTTTTTCTGCCTTCCTCGGCGACAACCATCTAAATCGGCTATTCTGATATTACGAAAGACTTAGGAAAGTTAGGTGTTTTTTATCAAGTACCAAACAACATGCGGGGACACACCTTGTTTGTATGACAGCTGGTCGTAGCCTCAGGTTAGGTTACCAGATGGACACGGGTAACAGGTTTACCCAGGTTCAGGCCATCATGTAGTCAGACTCTAATCTAGTTAGGAATTATGCTGCAAAGAGATTGCAACGATCAAATACAGGGTGTACTCAACTAGTTTGGTGTCAGCACGGGGAAGGTCAAGCCACCGAGGCAGGAACTCCACCGACTTCTAATCTCTCTAATTCAAAGTATAATTTTCATTTTCTTCAATTTAAAGTATGATTTTTCCTTTAAGGCTTGAATAATTTTAATCATGAGTGCAAATTGAAACTTGGAATTGATAACTTAGGCCGACCGGTTCATGTTTGTTATGTTTTCATTCGAGTCGGCAATTGATAAAACCTTTTATACTGTAGAATTATTGTAAAACTGGACATATTGATATGTTCTTTCGATAAATTATATACTAGTGTGCAGAGGAGGAGCTAGACAAAATCTACCAGGGATGATACATTTTCTTGATAAAGTATATACTAGTATGCAGTGGCGGAGCTAGATGTAATCTATACGGGGAGGGCCAAAGACAAAATATGAGCGTCGGGAGTAGGGGTATTCATAAATAAGTTCAAACCGCGCGGGGGGCATTGGCCCCCTGAGCATTGCCGCCAGCGTTGCCAACCTGATTCGGCCATAGTAAGATCATAGACCTGGTGGCCAAACAGTGGGAATGTGGCATCCTTCACAGGCCTGTTGGCCTCCTCAGCGTTGCCGCCAACGTTGCCAGCCTGATTCGGCCATGTTCGATCGGAGACCTGGTTGCCAAATAGTGGGAACGTCGCGTCCTGAGCAGCCCCGTTGGTCCTGGCTGACGCGTCGCTGCCGTTCAGCCCGGCTGACACGTCGTTCCCACAGTGCGGCACCACTCGCCCCATTGCGATGGGAAACAACATCGCCGTCAGGAAACTAAGCACCAACAGAATGTTGGAATGCATCTTGGCGGGCGAGTGGAGTGAGAGCTAGTTGTTTAGAGCCGAGTGGAGTGTTCGGATGGAGGCGGCGCACGTTATTTATAGCGAGAGCCAGCTGGTTAAGAGCATCTACGGCAGGGCGGGGAAAAAGGAATCTATTGAACCAGGTCTCACAAGACTGGCATCCGCGTGATACGACCATGTGGCAACTTCTTGTATGCCAATGGCCGCTCCAGAATACCTCCGCCGGAGTTGCCGGCTGGGTGGACTTTACTTTCGTCGTGGTCATTCGCCAAGATACCGGTGGCTGGCTGGACTCCTCGTTGATGGCGGCTACGATTCCTTGTTGATGGTGGTCATGCGTCAAGACGTCCTCGCCTGCTACCGGACAAAAACTCCTCCGCGTCGCCGGCCGGGCGCAAAGCGCAAGACACATGCAGCTGCTCTTCATGAACATGGTCCTTTCGTGCTGCAAGCCTGCAAGGGCGACAACAGCCGATATCTGAATGACGAGTCTTTGTTGCTGGCTGGGCGTGAGGGAATGCAGCAGCACAGAGCAGTTTGACGCGTCCTAACGCGTGGCTGCCGTAGATGTCTTGGCGCGCGGCCACCATCGACATGTTCTTCTTGCCTTTGGACTTGTATAACCTTCTGATGAAGATTGGTGTAATCAACGGACTATTGTGATAGTTCAACCAGCTTGGATCACTCACGGGAGTGGAAGAGTCCTAGCTAGACGGACATGGCGCGTTCGACCGACCGGGAGTCCGCCGTCATGGACGAGTCCGGCGCAGGGTCGGGCCGGCAAAATCCGAGGCCCTGTGCCAAACTTTAAAATGGGCCCTAACTCACTAGAGAACTACATAAATATAACTATAATAATACAGGGATCATCATATCTTACGTAGCAAATGGGAAATATCAAGAATCATACATACTTTCGGTTGTATAGTCTTTAGTTAAATAACATCATGCTTTTAGTGTTCTTTGAAATAAAATCTTCAGTAATACCCTCACAATCAACCTTCTTCAATACTTCACTCTCAAGTTCTATTGTAGAATAGTGCAGAAAACCTCCTAAATATTTCTCCTCATGACTTTTCTTAAATGATGTGTCCCTTTCAGTGCCCTTTGTGCTAAAATATTAATTTGCTTAGAATCGAGGGAATCCCAATTTCTTGGATCAAATATATCAAGATGAACAGAATCACCAACATCTGCAATAGGTGAAGTATTCAAATTACCATCAATACTATTAGCCCCGATGTTATCACTATTTTCTTCACCTCAATATTAATTTATGTCTCGGTCTGGCCATCTCTAGGTCTAGGAGCATTGTCAACATTATTGTCATGTGCATTCTCTTGATCAAGTGACTGATTATCGGAGGACACTTGTGATTTTTTATAACAAACTTTTCCATATCTCCTTTCCGAGACTGAGTTAAAACCTGGAATTCTTGTTTCTTCAAACTGTACAGGTAACCAGATTCATGTCTTTGGTGAAACGAATGAAATTAGCTACTCCCACAAGATTTTAGCAAAACTATGTATAGGCATTAGGGAATCAGAACAACTCACACTCAAGAATCAAGACCAAGGATTCACGGAATCACCGGAGATGATGCAAACTTTCCCTGTCTTCCTGTGCCGGCTGCTGTTCCAGCGTTCCGGAGCTGCCGCGGGCCTGCCTGCCTGCCGATCTGATCTACCGTTTACGTCGCTGGGATACTTGGCCCTAGCCGCCGCACGAAGAAACGAAGGAAGAGACGCTTCGGTCGCTCCTCCTCTCAATCGTAGTATCTTTATTACGGAATCTCAATCGCTGGCTTGGGGCCTGGGGCTGCTGTACGTGAGACGAGGAGGCAGATTGGAGAAGCCAGAGAGCAGAGGCGGCCCATCAATAACAAAAGCCTATACAAGTAATGCATAAAAAATCTGAGGCCCCAAACAGCCGGGGGCCCTGTGCGGGCGCACATCTTGCACCCCCACAGGCCCGGGCTCCGGCGTCACATAACAACTAGATGCATCTGGCCGCATGGTCACCATTACACATCTACCGGTGATGAGGTCGTTCGGCATGTCCATGGACGAAAGGTCATCACATCGTGCCACACGGCCATCGGCAGCGAGATGGTTCGGCACGACCATGGATGGGGAGTCGTGGTAGCATGAAGCCACGCAGCCACGAGCGACAAGGTCATTCGGCGTGGCCATGGCTGACAGTTCTTAGTCGTGTGGTACCGTGTGCCCACCGGCGACGAGTTCATCCCGCGTCGCCATGGACGAGAGCAGCACGCGAACCCTAGCTCGCCGGGTGAAAGTTACATAGATATCTCGGATACATACGTGATTAAATTCGGGAATTGAATCAGGATTGGGTGATTGGGCAAACGGGGATTACATGCTTTGATATTGGAGTGAATTGCAAAAAACCACCACATTTGAGGCTTATCTTGCAGAAAACTACCTGATCGCTAATCATTTGCAAAAATCACCGCGCATTCAGTAAAAGTGTTGCAAAAAGCACTGAACAGGTGATTTAGCCCGTTTAACCATTTTCTGACTAGTGGGACCGGACTGTAAGGAGCTGATTTGGCAACAAATTGACATATACCTCCCTGGATCTTATAAAAGAAAAGCAATCAACCCCCCTCCCCACGGAGGGCATCTCCTTCCTCTCGCCGTGTGTCTATGTTGTCCGAGTACAAGGACACCGTCGAGCGCCGCTACGACACGCTCACCGGGGAGGTCCCCGAGGACGAGGTCATCGAGCGCATCATCTCTAAGGGCCGCGGCGAGGAGATCATGAGCGCCGCAGTCGCCGAGCACGGCAAGGGCGCCGTGCTCGCCGCGCTCAACGAGATCCAGGACCGCCACGACGCCGCCAGGGAGGTGGAGCGCAGCCTCCTCGAGCTCCACCAAGTGTTCCTCGACATGGCTGTCGTCGTGGAGGCGCAGGGGGAGAAGATCAACGACATCGCGCACCACGTGAGCAACGCCAGGGACTACGTCCACTCCGGCAACAAGGAGCTCGGCAAGGCCCGCGAGCACCAGCGCGGCAGCCGCAAGTGCCTCTGCATCGGCATCATCCTGCTGCTGCTCCTCATCCTCATCGTCATCGTCCCCATCGCCACCAGCCTCAGGAGGTCATGAGCAACCAGACCACACCGGAGTTTGCCCCGATGATCATCTGGACACCTGCATTTGTGTCTATGTTGTTTCGATTTCGTATTCTGCTGCTTCATTCGTTGATTTTCGCTCCCCCCCGAATGTCTCCGTGTCGTCAGGATTTCCGCTGAGGATCGGCAGCGCGGCGGCGGGATCCGGCCAGGAAGGGCCTGCAGGCAGCGGATCCGGCAGAACTGGAGGCGGCGCGACGAACTGAGAGGGGGCGACGGCCTCGGCTCCTGCAGCAAAACGACGGCGAGGCGGGGAAGTCAGCAGCGGCGCGACACAGCCTCGCGTCCGTGCACCAGCAGCCGCCGGGGCTCGCGGGGTTCGGCCGCGGCGCGCCGTCCGTGCCCGCGCAGCTCGGGGTCACCAAGTTCTCCTACTGCCTCCTCTCCCGCCGCTTCGACGACGACGACGCCGTCAGCGGCGAGCTCGTCCTCGGCGCCTCCTCTGCCGGCAAGATGCAGTACGAGCTGCGCCTCTCCCCGCGGGGGGGCGCCAGCCGCAACTTCGCCGTGGGATGCAGCCTCGCGTCCGTGCACCAGCCGCCCTCAGTGCACCAGCCACGCGTCCATGGACCTCCACGAGCTGTCCCTCCGCTTTAGCGGCGGCGCCGAGATGCGGCTCCCGATCGAGAACTACTTCCTGGTGGTGGGCATGGTCCAGGGGGCTGATTGATTTTTTTAAAATCTACTAGGGGTCTGTGTGTGATTATTTTGGGCCCCACCTGTCGGAAACGCCCTCAACCGCGCCAAATTACATGTTCAGTGCAATCTGCAACACTTTTACTGAATGCACGGTGATTTTTGTAAATGATTAGCGAGCAGGTGATTTTCTGCAAGATAAGCCCCAAATGTGGTGGTTTCTTGCAATTCACTCTTGATATTGACGTCGTGACGTGTCATCCATCGAGGCGGGTCTCACGCTCTAGGCTGTGAGACCTGGTCTGTAGAATTTTTTTTCGGTAATTATTGGAGTGCACGGGACTCTTCGCGGTTTAATCCTCCGCCTGTCCACCGCCGTGGCCGCCACCACCAAGCCCTCACGTCCTATATCCGGCCGTATCCGCCAAACTACTGTTGGGAATTATAGGGTTTGCGGTCTACCCCCTAATTCCTCTGCGCTTATCCGTGGTGCCGCTCACAATTCGCATCTCTGAGGCTAGGGGGTAGGGACCTTCTTATACTGTCTTTCCAAAGAGTCCACCTCTTATACAGATATAAGATTCCTAGTTTTTCTTCCACTAGTTTCCGGGATAGAGTCCAGATCAAATTACCAACCACGATCATATTTGTCTGTTAACGGATTCTACCCGTTATGTCCCCGGAGCACGCGCTTGTGAGCAACACGCCATAATAGAGTGTAAATTCCTCTAATTACGTAGATCAACGTTAGGGCTGTAATCTAACTATACGATCTAGCTCCTTCCAATCATCAGTGTACCCGGGTAGTCTTTCCAATATAAATAGTATATTGTATTCCATTGATAATCGACCAGCTTCCTTAAGCATATATCACTTAAGTACATTCCAGCAAGTAACAATTCCATGCTAAACATGTAAATCAATTCCATGTATAAATACATGTACAATTCCATAATGAGGTATTCCAAATATTAGTAATTCCTAGTAATTTGAATATAGTTGCAGGACACATAATTCCAACATCTCCCACTTGTCCCAAACGACCATTCAAATATTCGTAAACCCATAGCCTTAACATGCTTGCCAAATACCTCCTGACTAAGAGGCTTAGTCAAGGGATCAACAATCATATTAACACAATGTTGAAAACCCACAAATATATAAATATAGTGATACTTCCCTTCAATATGTTTCCTTGCTGTGACACGAGCGACTTTAAATTTCCGCCTAATTATTCCAGCATAGTTGTCCTCGGCGTCTCGAGTATTATTTCCTCGAGTGTAATTCCACCTTTATAGGCACCTTGAGTATTTTGTTTCCTCAAGTGAATTTCCACATCAATTATTTCCAACCACATATATCAATAATATGAATAATTCCACATCGAGTCAAGTATAAGATAACCATGTTGAATAAAATTTTAAAACCACATACATATCAAATCCAATCACTAAATGAAGTTCCATCAGTAACCATGCTTTGTAAGAAATTCCTGACTTCGGTCAGTGAACCTGCACCATATTAGTACTTAAAACAATAATTGAATATGCGTACCTGGACCTATTTCTCATCTCGTAGATAGAATAATAACTTCCTCAATGTGTTTACCTTTAATATAAATTTCAGAACAAGTGACAGGTTGTGATGCACTTTCCACAATCTTATATGATGTGTGAGATTCCCTTAGCTGCTCGTCTTTCCTTCCATTGCTTGAATGCAACATAAATTCCGGTAGCTAAGGTATGATAATATAATGAAGATACATATCAATTCCAGTACCATTTATTGTTCCATTTTTCCTTAGGAGTTCAAATATAATTCCTCACTAAGTATGATTTCCTTTGTCAAAGGTATTTTTAACATATTTGCAATTTTCCATAGAGAAACACTTCAAAATATTTTCTATGTATTTCCACTCCCGAAACATTGGAAGCTCCAGAAATTCCTTTCATATGAAAGTTAGAAAATGACCAAGCTTACACTTCCATCAATGTGAGTTATCAATGCACAAACAGCCAAAGAATGTTAATGTATACAATATAATGTAAACTATTTTACACTTACATTTGTAGATGACCGCCTTGCTTCATTCAAAAAACCATATGACCTGCTATTCCATTGATGTGAAGCTTGTTATAAGACCATACATTAATATACTCAATTAGCAAACCATGTCTTTAGCTCCTCTTCCCTATATTCCAGGAGAGAGAGTTTCCATAAAGTATATGTTCCTTTTGTGTAAAGAACTGAATAGCAAGAGTGATATTATAATATTCCAATGAGCCAAATTTCCTTACAAAAAAAAACTTACAAACAATGGGCTTGCGGTTGTTTGGTATGATAATAACTTCCCAAACTATATATTTCCTTATTGAGTTTATTCCTTCCCGCATTTCTTCCACTCATAGTTGACATTGATGAAAAATTTAATCCTTCTTAGGAGTTTTCCTCTAGTATTTAGAGTGACTTCCCCCCCAAAATCATATAACAATTATCCAGAGATTACATTCCAAGTTAATTCCTCCCACTTATCCTAAGCATGTCATGTTGGGAGTGTCACTTGTAGTTTCCTTGGGGTCAAGATTATATTCCAGTATGATTGTCAATAATTCCACCCTTGATGATAAAAATGATTGTGTTCCTACTTTCCACCAGTATTCATTTTCCAGATAACTAAGGAAACACCCTTTGATCCACTAGAAGAACCATGAAAAAATTCCTGGTGTGCGCTTTGTAATAACTGTGAATTTCATGCCAAAATAGAATATTTCCTTCCAGCCAAGTGACTGTACTAGATGGAGAAAGATACAACAAATGACAGTACACAATGCTTCTTTCGTATACAAGACAGTCAATTCCTCCGTTCAATTGTGGAGTGTACGGTATATAACAATGGTGAATAATTCCATGCTTTTTACATACAAACGATATATTCCTGAAGTGTACTTCCCCCACCAATCGGTTGTTAAAACTATGATATTATTTAATCAACTGATTTTCCACTTCAGTATAACATGTGACCAGCACAATAAAACCTTCCGACTTGTATAATAAAATATAAGCATAACCATGTAAAAGTGTAATCATGGAAGAGTGAGATGAAATAAACAATGTGACCTCTAGTGGGGATGTCCAAAGAAATACCGTAAGTATATAAAAAGGAAACGATGTGAAGCCCTTTCATCTCCTTCCACCTTAATAAACAAGGTGTATTAAAAAAAAACACATATATGCTTCACATGTATCATTAGTCCTCCCACTAAAGTTTAAAATTCCAGGATCAATAAGCCTCTTGATCCAGTTCCAAGATATGTGACCAAGTCATTGATGGTGTAGATGATAAGATTCCAAGCATGTGTTCCCATTGTCGATATTCCTCCATATGGAGTAATCTTTGCCCAATAAAAAAAAATTGGTCTACCAACTTCCAATGGACATCAAGAAAGATGGACCATTGTGTGAAAATCATAACGCACTAATTTAACCATTGAGCAATATTTCCACTCTCCCTTTTCCAAATAGTATGTCATAATCAATAGGTTCCAAGATGGAGCAATAGATTAAATCCCTTCTCACTGAAGTTGAATAGCCTGTCCTATAACAATAATAGTTTTCCTCCACAAAAGGAGTTTGATGGCATAATTTCCAATCCAAAGTATATCAAATTCACAATTAATTCCTAAGTACATTAGTTTTCCCTTCGGAATTGTTGCATGCCAATAAAATTGCTATTGTACTCCAATATACATGATGTATATAAACAAACACCATACTCCATCTATTTTTAAAAGAAATAGCCACAAATAAAAATATAGTGCAAACATTAACATCAGACATACCGATAAATGAAGAGCAAATTTCCTGAAGTGACCCCCAGCTTCCTCTTTGAATAAGTGATGCTCAATAATGACACTTCTCCGAAATCCCTTTCCAGGTTATGTGTAATTTTCCGGACAATATTTCCACCATAGAAATTTTCAATGTAATCATTTGCTCCGTGCAGTGCATCCACACATTTAACCCAGAGTCCTCCTTAAGTTCTTCCAAGGAGTGGACTTATTTTCCTTGTATGACGTACATGCAGTAGATTAGGAATCAAACAAGTTAGTCTGTTAATCAACATATAATATAATATAATAAATTAATTAATAGATACTAGTTGGATTTGTAATTAGCGTCCCTTCTCTTGTAGCACGCCTGTACAGGTGCAAGTGGATCTTCCAGCCGTCCGGTTGGCCGTGCAGTTGGCCAGATGGTAGGCCCAATAAACAACAACAACAAAATCCTTCTCCTTCCTTCAACTAATGCACTTTCTGAGCAGTTGCTCGTGCGGATTGCCAATCGTCGAGTGAAAATTTTGTAGCAGCGGCAACCTCATCAGGGTAGAAGACACGCCGATTATATGGACGAAAAGGCGCCGGGTTCCGTGGGTGCAGGATTCCTCTACGGGTTCCGTCGTCAGCTAGATTCCAAAGCAAGGCATCGGCAGCAATGCACATACAAAGCTAACCTGATTGATTCCTAGACAGCCCGTACGTAGCAAAGCTAGGCTTGACTTAATTCTTTCCTTGATCCATGTGAATTAAAAATTGCATGTCCTTTCCTTTCCAATCTTTCTTGATCTTCCACGTGAGCTAGGCTTGCCCCTTGATTTCCTCGTTCCAAGTGCAAAGGCAGAAGCATTAGGACTAGATGACCTCGATCAGTGTGCGACTTCAGAAAGCAATAAAGCAATCTTCCACGAGACCTGTGCTATTGGATTGATGGACCGTGACCATAAAGAGCATCACGTGAAGAAAATTCAGTGCGTAGTCAGGGCGCTGCCAATACTTGCACGATCGTGTGCACGACGACGGGAGTTTGATAAACACGTATCACCGAGCTACTAGGAGCGGATATTATATTCTTTCTCGACCTGTGTTAGATCGATGTGACGGGGAGGAGATTGAAACGGACAACCGCGGAAGACGATCGGCGCAGAGTACGCAGCGGATTTAATCACGCACCGCACAGAGACCATGAGAGCATGGCCGATCAGCATCGGCGGCGGTGAACCTAGCTCAGATGCCAATGTTGGGAATTGTAGGGTTTGCGGTCTACCCTCTAATTCCTCTGCGCTTATCCGTGATGCCGCTCACAATTCGCATCTCTGAGGCTAGGGGGTAGGGATCTTCTTATACTGTCTTTCCAAAGAGTCCACCTTTTATACAGATATAAGATTCCTAGTTTTTCTTCCACTAGTTTCCGGGATAGAGTCCAGATCAAATTACCAACCACGATCATATTTGTCTGTTAACGGATTCTACCCGTTATGTCCCCGGAGCACGCGCTTGTGAGCAACGCGCCATAATAGAGTGTAAATTCCTCTAATTACGTAGATCAACGTTAGGGCTGTAATCTAACTATACGATCTAGCTCCTTCCAATCATCAGTGTACCCGGGTAATCTTTCCAATATAAATAGTATATTGTATTCCACTGATAATCGACCAGCTTCCTTAAGCATATATCACTTAAGTACATTCCAGCAAGTAACAATTTCATGCTAAACATGTAAATCAATTCCATGTATAAATACATGTACAATTCCATAATGAGGTATTCCAAATATTAGTAATTTCTAGTAATTTGAATATAGTTGCAGGACACATAATTCCAACAACTACAACTCCAAAAACCCCAAACATGGCGCTGAATTCAGCTACAATGGCGCATTCTCTCCGGTGCTGCCCAGCCGGGGCTGCGATCCGTCGGTCGTTATCCACGCGCGCCGGCAGTTTCCTCGGAGGCCACAATTATAGCAGCGGTAGAATAAGCGTGAAGATGGCTCGCGTTTCACCTTCCTCCGCTCCGGAACCCTTGCCGGCGTTGCCGCCTTTGCCGTGGTGGGCGGAGGACATGCTTGCGGAGGACGACGATTACTTCCCCCTCACGGACGTGGATCCGCCCGGACAGGGACGGGAAGAGCTGAGTGCCATATGGGGCGCACTCGTCGCCTCCCGCTCGAATCCACCTCCCTCGCGCTGCGCGAAATCGTGGCCGCCGGCAACGTCTTCCGCTGCCGCAGCTTCCACGCCGGCGTCCTCTCTGGTAAAGAGAAGAACACTCTTTGTTGTTTTCCTAGACAAACTACGTGATTGGTTAATCAATCTGAGTGTGATTGTCAACTTCACTGGAGGGATTTGGCTCCAAATTTTACTTACTTTGTCATTCACTGATATTGGATATGATCTGATACTGTAGTTTCAGCACTACTCAATTTTTTCTGGCACTTCAGTTTTAGGATTAGTACTAGGCTACTAGCACAAGGATTGTCAGATAAGCGTTTTGGACAAGAGAAACACATATCTCAACCTCGTTAATTATGCTTTCTGTGACCAAGTAAATACAATTCTGAAGTCCTTACAAGCAGCTAACATGTTTGAGTAAATTGCTTGTCTTTGCTTGCAGGTGCATTGTTAGTACTCGCCGGTGTCTGCCAACTCTGGCAGGTGGCACCTACCCTTTTTCTGGACATTGTTCTCGGATATATGTTCTACAAGTTGAGTGCCTTAGCAGCAGAGTTGAAAAGGAATGGCAGGGCAAATGATATCTGTGCACGAATACAACTAGGTGAGTTCAAAACACTTCAGTTTAAATACTTTTTCGTTTTCACGAATTTAATGTTTATATTATAAGATATAAGCATGTATATGAAAAAGCAGGGCGAAAGCCTTTTTCGATATATGAAAAAGGCATTATTCTGAAGAACTCGACTATAAGGTTGTTTAATAATTGAAATTGTGTTCTAGTTAATTGTTTCATGATACTTTAAAGAGGCGCCTCCTTTCTAAAAGAATATTCATCATCTGCGACGCCGGCGATATCAATGGTTATGTAATCTCCTACTATTCTTCACCTATATCTTTGCTGATTTGTCTCTAGCAAAGTTTTTAAAAGAAACGCTAGGTGTTAATTGTGCTTTTTGCCACCTCTCTACAACCTTGGTTGATATCACAAGGCTTGTTTTCCCTGCAGTTCTTCTACTTATATTGTCTTTCAAGGACAACAATGCTTATCAGGTGCGATATTTCTCCTAACAAACAGTTACAATGCTCTACACACTTTTCTAGGAAGGCTAGGCAATTACATGCTTCACTAATTAATACATTGTTTTGTGCTTATGCTAGGGTTTTTACGGTGTTCTTGTGGATTGGATCTGGTTAGTATTTCAGCATAACACTTGCATTACCTGCTATATATGGTTTCAATGCATCATAGTTACAACTAGTAGTTCTTTTATTCTCTTTTTTGACCTGAGAGACTGTCAGGGTTTATTAATAGTAAAAGGGAAAGAAACTACAGAGACTTTACAAAGCTAGGACTACATGGACAGAGGGAAAGGGGGTTAGAGGGATTTGGTGTTTTTTTACGGGGAAAATACGAGTTAAGAGGGATTTGGTGTTAATGAGAAACAGAGAGATTCTTTCCAAGCCTTTAAAAGTGGTATTTTGCTGTCCTTGATATGATGAGTGATGAGATGCAAGCCTGTATTGAATTGAACCTTCCATCTTCCAAAGCTAGGTGGCTTATGCTCAATTGTAAATCCATTTTCTGTTTCCAAATATTCCAAGCTGCGCATACTACCAGCTCAATGAAGCACTGTCCCTAGAATAGAACCTTGGTCTTATTGAAAGAGTCTGAGGTCGAAGTACCAGGGAACAGAGGCCCAGCTGGCCTTGGCAAAAATTAAACACTTTTGTGCGAATACATTAAAAAAAGTGTGATCTCAGGATTAATGTAAATTTTGCGGGCACAACACACAAGTTGAAACAGAGTTCAGTTGCTAGTGCCTTCTTTGCATCATTTGTCTCTAGTGTTTAACCGATCCTTGAGAAGAAGCCAAGTAAACCTTTTGCTTAGGTAGGCAGCTACCCTTCCACAGTTTCTGTAAAATAAACTGGACATATTGCCACCTCAATTTCACGAACCAATTCATGATCAGCGTATTTTAGTTCTTTAGATATAGATAGGCATTGCCCTATGAGTTGCTATCGTCTCGTGCTGATTGCAAACATAGCTACAGATCCATTATTTACTTAAAATTGATGATATCTAGTTCCATAAGGATGACGCTGTTGTTGCTTCTTATTTTGTTAGAAAACCAGGCTTGGTTTCAAAATTAGTGGCATGTTTGGGTTTTAAAATTAGGGGGCACCTGACTCTATTCATTCAGTATGTGGATAAAGTTCCTTCATTACCAGCTCGATCTTATTGAGGAATGTAGGTGTTCAGTTGAAGGACAGTGTATATTGGGCACATACCATTGCAAACCCACTTTAGAACATTAGCCTAGATTAGCAAATACCGTTGAAGTCTGAATGTTGCTCAGTGGACTAGCAGCTTTTGCGCTCACTCAACCCAGCTAGGTTTGAGTCCTCAGCTCCCTGCTAAATGAAAAGCCACAATTGCTAGTTGCTACTGCCTCTTGATTGAGTTCTTTTTTTTACCAATTTGAACCTCCATGACAGCTTATCGAAACTGTTAATGCCCTGCTAACCCTTCTGGTTTAGGCTTTAGCCTTTTTTCTGTTGCTTCTTTCTTTTTTGCTAGGTTTGTAGATTGTAACGGTCGGCTTTCTTTTTTTTGACGGGCCTACGGCGGGCTTACGCCGGCCTGAACCATTTCATTATAAGATAGAGTACATTTACAAAGGTTGAAAGTTGGGGGAGGGAGAGATTACAAAAATAGTTGGGTTACAATCTCATAGATAAGTGGAACAACATAGTACACCAATCACGCAGAAGGTTCATGGCCTGCTCATTGGAGCATCTATTGGACCAAAGCATGAGGTCGTCTACAGCTGAGCGGGCGATGAGGTGGATAGGTTGCAAATCCTGCCTAAAGACTTTTGCATTTCTTCTTTTCCAGACATTCCAGAGAATAGCAATGATGACCGTTGATCGTGGTCTGTTGGCCAGGTCCATGCCCCAAAGATGCTGAAAGTCCGACGATACTGAAGCAGAAAGAGAGCTCAGTTCCTTCCAAAGAGGGCGAAGATCGGGGCATTGAAGGAATAGGTGACTCGTTGATTCAGAGGCTGGGCAGAACGGGCAGCAGTTGGAGTCAGATATGCCCCTATTGAAGCGTCTTTCGTTGGTGAAGAGTCAATTTTTACTTGCGAGCCATAAAAAAATTCTGTATTTGTTGGGTGCATAATTTTTCCAAATGACCGGAGCGAAGTAGTCGATTGGCTTGTCGCTCCAAATAGCCTTGTAAGCCGAGTTGCAAGCCAGCGGCTTGCCGTCGATACGTCCAATTTGTTTGTCAAGTACCTGCACATTCAAGGAGACAGTTGCCAGCATAGCGCGTAGGTTTTCTAGTTCCAGCTCAGCGACATGAGAAAGGCGTGGTGCCAAATCCAGATTAAAATTAGGAATGCTTAGTACCCGGGCAACAGTGGCCGAAGGTCGGAGCATATGGGAGAAGAGAGGAGGGAAAATTGTTGCGAGATTTTGGGTGGAGTTTTGAACCCAAAGGTCCAGCCAAAAGGCGATGGTCATACCATTGCCAACATGCACCTTCGTTATTGAACGGAAAAATTCAAGCCCCTTGGCCATATCATGCCAAATGCTAGATTCAAAAGGGTGAGGAGTATCAAGGTCCCGGTTATCTGACCATCCATACTTGACAGCAAGGTGGGAGCGAGCCCCAGAAGCAAAAGTTGAGTGAAGCTTATTTAGGTGGGCAAGCAGTAGGCAAGAGTTTAAGTGGTGCAGAGAAGAAAAACCTAGACCCCCTCGAGAGAACGGCGCACATACAAATTCCCAAGCCACTTTACACTGTCCGCCCGAAACTTTATCCTGACCCGCCCAGAAAAAGGCCCGACAACATTTATCGATTTCCTGGACAATACCCATAGGAAGCAAGAGAGCGGTCATGGCATAGATTGGTAAGGCTCGAAGCACTATCCTAACCAAAACAGCACGGCCTGCTAGGGTGAGGAGAACACCTCGCCAACCCACGAGACGACGATCAATCTTGTCAATAATGAAGAAGAAATCTTTTAGGTTTAATTTGTGAGTGCTTTTATACCTTGTGACTTCTTGGTGTTCTTCTTCTGATACAAAATAAGATCTGTGTTTGAAAAAAAAACATGGGTATAGTCACCAGATTCTTGAACTATTGCAGTTTATTTTCTGTAAGTAATGATACTTAACTATGGCAAGTAGTTTTTTTATTGAAGCTGGAAGAAGGCTGTTCAATATGGACAAAGGCTCAATTTCCCACAACGAAATCTAACTTTATTCCCTAATATTTTCGCTTCCAACCTACTATAACTGTGCATTATTTTTTACCATGCTTACTTACTTTTGTGTTTGAAATAATACTATGTTCTTTTTTATCTCAGGACGCTTAATATATATCTGTACATCATAACGGTGTACTATGAATTCGTGGGCATAAAGCACCTCAGAATCTATTGGCTTGGGATTTACAGAACTCTGCGGACCAAAGGTGGCCTGACAAAGGTGGTGAAGCTTACCATGCGTGATATGTTTGGATGGATCAAAGAGCGCTACCAGGATGATTCAAATGATGGGTGAAACCGGATGACCCAAATGGAGTGGTCGCTCCTTTAGTCATTTTGTTGGTAGCTTTTTTTGCTGTAACGACTTATATTGTATTTATGTCTAAGTAGATAAGTTTGGTAATAATGAAATGTGCATGTAGGTATGGACCTCTGTTATTGGTGAAATGTTCTGCTATGGGAGATTTTTTAGTTTAAATACCCATCATCTCTTTATTGGCTGGTCCATGCATATTTGCATCTCTACTACTACTCACAGAATACTTTTTCCCGCATAAAAACAGGTAGAATACTTTATCCATTCTAAACTAATAGAGTTCTAATTATCCTAAGTTATAAAAAACTTATGACGAGTCTAGAAAATTAAATGCATCAACATTACAAAACTAAATTAATTTAGTAACATTTTTCATAAATATATTGACGAGACCCAATATTAATTCACTCAAAAAAAATACAACTTAAGTTAATTTGGAATTTGGGTACATGGTCACCTTCAAGTTCCTCACAAAGGATAGTTTCAAGGTGGTAATATTCGACCTTTTTAGTGCCGAGGTGGTGGTCAAGTGCGGCGAGCATGACCTAACACTTGCAATAATCTAAGAGTTGTAATGTTTAGTCCCGTTCTTGTGTTCTCTGCCTATGATTGTGTGGTTGTCTGCTTGCCACTTTTATGTATGTCTTGATCTATTTTGTTAATGTGGTATGCTTGTGCTATGATTGTGGTTTGATCTATGTTTGTTAAAGTGACTGAATCTATGTTCCTTCTATTGCTGGTAACCTCACCACTCGAAGAAGAGTTTACCACACCGCATGCCTTGCATGTAACCAAACAACAATATGTTGCATCTAGAGAGCACATGCTTGCAGCCAAACATCATGGATTTAATGTTTTTTCGTTTTCACGAATTTAATGTTTATATTATAAGATATAAGCATGTATATGAAAAAGCAGGGCGAAAGCCTTTTTCGAAATATGAAAAAGGCATTATTCTGAAGAACTCGACTATAAGGTTGTTTAATAATTGAAATTGTGTTCTAGTTAATTGTCTCATGATACTTTAAAGAGGCGCCTCCTTTCTAAAAGAATATTCATCATCTGCGACGCCGGCGATATCAATGGTTATGTAATCTCCTACTATTCTTCACCTATATCTTTGCTGATTTGTCTCTAGCAAAGTTTTTAAAAGAAACGCTAGGTGTTAATTGTGCTTTTTGCCACCTCTCTACAACCTTGGTTGATATCACAAGGCTTGTTTTCCCTGCAGTTCTTCTACTTATATTGTCTTTCAAGGACAACAGTGCTTATCAGGTGCGATATTTCTCCTAACAAACAGTTACAATGCTCTACACACTTTTCTAGGAAGGCTAGGCAATTACATGCTTCACTAATTAATACATTGTTTTGTGCTTATGCTAGGGTTTTTACGGTGTTCTTGTGGATTGGATCTGGTTAGTATTTCAGCATAACACTTGCATTACCTGCTATATATGGTTTCAATGCATCATAGTTACAACTAGTAGTTCTTTTATTCTCTTTTTTGACCTGAGAGACTGTCAGGGTTTATTAATAGTAAAAGGGAAAGAAACTACAGAGACTTTACAAAGCTAGGACTACATGGACAGAGGGAAAGGGGGTTAGAGGGATTTGGTGTTTTTTTACGGGGAAAATACGAGTTAAGAGGGATTTGGTGTTAATGAGAAACAGAGAGATTCTTTCCAAGCCTTTAAAAGTGGTATTTTGTTGTCCTTGATATGATGAGTGATGAGATGCAAGCCTGTATTGAATTGAACCTTCCATCTTCCAAAGCTAGGTGGCTTATGCTCAATTGTAAATCCATTTTCTGTTTCCAAATATTCCAAGCTGCGCATGCTACCAGCTCAATGAAGCACTGTCCCTAGAATAGAACCTTGGTCTTATTGAAAGAGTCTGAGGTCGAAGTACCAGGGAACAGAGGCCCAGCTGGCCTTGGCAAAAATTAAACACTTTTGTGCGAATACATTAAAAAAAAGTGTGATCTCAGGATTAATGTAAATTTTGCGGGCACAACACACAAGTTGAAACAGAGTTCAGTTGCTAGTGCCTTCTTTGCATCATTTGTCTCTAGTGTTTAACCGATCCTTGAGAAGAAGCCAAGTAAACCTTTTGCTTAGGTAGGCAGCTACCCTTCCACAGTTTCTGTAAAATGAACTGGACATATTGCCACCTCAATTTCACGAACCAATTCATGATCAGCGTATTTTAGTTCTTTAGATATAGATAGGCATTGCCCTATGAGTTGCTATCGTCTCGTGCTGATTGCAAACATAGCTACAGATCCATTATTTACTTAAAATTGATGATATCTAGTTCCATAAGGATGACGCTGTTGTTGCTTCTTATTTTGTTAGAAAACCAGGCTTGGTTTCAAAATTAGTGGCATGTTTGGGTTTTAAAATTAGGGGGCACCTGACTCTATTCATTCAGTATGTGGATAAAGTTCCTTCATTACCAGCTCGATCTTATTGAGGAATGTAGGTGTTCAGTTGAAGGACAGTGTATATTGGGCACATACCATTGCAAACCCACTTTAGAACATTAGCCTAGATTAGCAAATACCGTTGAACTCTGAATGTTGCTCAGTGGACTAGCAGCTTTTGCGCTCACTCAACCCAGCTAGGTTTGATTCCTCAGCTCCCTGCTAAATGAAAAGCCACAGTTGCTAGTTGCTACTGCCTCTTGATTGAGTTCTTTTTTTACCAATTTGAACCTCCATGACAGCTTATCGAAACTGTTAATGCCCTGCTAACCCTTCTGGTTTAGGCTTTAGCCTTTTTTCTATTGCTTCTTTCTTTTTTGCTAGGTTTGTAGATTGTATCGGTCGGCTTTCTTTTTTTTGACGGGCCTACGGCGGGCTTACGCCGGCCTGAACCATTTCATTATAAGATAGAGTACATTTACAAAGGTTGAAAGTTGGGGGAGGGAGAGATTACAAAAATAGTTGGGTTACAATCTCATAGATAAGTGGAACAACATAGTACACCAATCACGCAGAAGGTTCACGGCCTGCTCATTGGAGCATCTATTGGACCAAAGCATGAGGTCGTCTGTAGCTGAGCGGGCGATGAGGTGGATAGGTTGCAAATCCTGCCTAAAGACTTTTGCATTTCTTCTTTTCCAGATATTCCAGAGAATAGCAATGATGACCGTTGATCGTGGTCTGTTGGCCAGGTCCATGCCCCAAAGATGCTGAAAGTCCGACGGTACTGAAGTAGAAAGAGAGCTCAGTTCCTGCCAAAGAGGGCGAAGATCGGGGCATTGAAGGAATAGGTGACTCGTTGATTCAGAGGCTGGGCAGAACGGGTAGCAGTCGGAGTCAGATATGCCCCTGTTGAAGCGTCTATCGTTGGTGAAGAGTCGATTTTTACTTGCGAGCCATAGAAAAATTCTGCATTTTTTGGGTGCATAATTTTTCCAAATGGCCGGAGCGAAGTAGTCGATTGGCTTGTCGCTCCAAATAGCCTTGTAAGCCGAGTTGCAAGCCAGCAGCTTGCCGTCGATACGTCCAATTTGTTTGTCAAGTACCTGCACATTCAAGGAGACAGTTGCCAACATAGCGCGTAGGTTTTCTAGTTCCAGCTCAGCGACATGAGAAAGGCGTGGTGCCAAATCCAGATTAAAATTAGGAATGCTTAGTACCCGGGCAACACTGGCTGAAGGTCAGAACGTATGGGAGAAGAGAGCAGGGAAAATTGTTGCGAGATTTTGGGTGGAGTTTTGAACCCAAAGGTCCAGCCAAAAGGCGGTGGTCATACCATTGCCAACATGCACCTTCGTTATTGAACGGAAAAATTCAAGCCCCTTGGCCATATCATGCTAAATGCTAGATTCAAAAGGGTGAGGAGTATCAAGGTCCCGGTTATCTGACCATCCATACTTGACAGGAAGGTGGGAGCGAGCCCCAGAAGCAAAAGTTGAGTGAAGCTTATTTAGGTGGGAAAGCAGTAGGCAAGAGTTTAAGTGGTGCAGAGAAGAAAAACCTAGACCCCCTCGAGAGAACGGCGCACATACAAATTCCCAAGCCACTTTACACTGTCCGCCCGAAACTTTAGCCTGACCCGCCCAGAAAAAGGCCCGACAACGTTTATCGATTTCCTAGACAATACCCATAGGAAGCAGGAGAGCGGTTATGGCATTGATTGGTAAGTCTCGAAGCACTGTCCTAACCAAAATAGCACGGCCTTCTAGGGTGAGGAGAACACCTCGCCAACCCACGAGTTGACGATCAATCTTGTCAATAATGAAGAAGAAATCTTTTAGGTTTAATTTGTGAGTGCTTTTATACTTTGTGACTTCTTGGTGTTCTTCTTCTGATACAAAATAAGATCTGTGTTTGAAAAAAAAACATGGGTATAGTCACCAAATTCTTGAACTATTGCAATTTATTTTCTGTAAGTAATGATACTTAACTATGGCAAGTAGTTTTTTTATTGAAGCTGGAAGAAGGCTGTTCAATATGGACAAAGGCTCAATTTCCCACAACGAAATCTAACTTTATTCCCTAATATTTTCGCTTCCAACCTACTATAATTGTGCATTATTTTTTACCATGCTTACTTACTTTTGTGTTTGAAATAATACTATGTTCTTTTTTATCTCAGGACGCTTAATATATATCTGTACATCATAACGGTGTACTATGAATTCGTGGGCATAAAGCACCTCAGAATCTATTGGCTTGGGATTTACAGAACTCTGCGGACCAAAGGTGGCCTGACAAAGGTGATGAAGCTTACCATGCGTGATATGTTTGGATGGATCAAAGAGCGCTACCAGGATGATTCAAATGATGGGTGAAACCGGATGACCCAAATGGAGTGGTCGCTCCTTTAGTCATTTTGTTGGTAGCTTTTTTTGCTGTAACGACTTATATTGTATTTATGTCTAAGTAGATAAGTTTGGTAATAATGAAATGTGCATGTAGGTATGGACCTCTGTTATTGGTGAAATGTTCTGCTATGGGAGATTTTTTAGTTTAAATACCCATCATCTCTTTATTGGCTGGTCCATGCATATTTGCATCTCTACTACTACTCACAGAATACTTTTTCCCGCATAAAAACAGGTAGAATACTTTCTCCATTCTAAACTAATAGAGTTCTAATTTTATCCTAAGTCATAAAAAACTTATGACGAGTCTAGAAAATTAAATGCATCAACATTACAAAACTAAATTAATTTAGTAACATTTTTCATAAATATATTGACGAGACCCAATATTAATTCACTCAAAAAAATACAACTTAAGTTAATTTAGAATTTGGGTACATGGTCACCTTCAAGTTCCTCACAAAGGATAGTTTCAAGGTGGTAATATTCGACCTTTTTAGTGCCGAGGTGGTGGTCAAGTGCGGCGAGCATGACCTAACACTTGCAATAATCGAAGATTTGTAATGTTTAGTCCCGTTCTTGTGTTCTCTGCCTATGATTGTGTGGTTGTCTGCTTGCCACTTTTATGTATGTCTTGATCTATTTTGTTAATGTGGTATGCTTGTGCTATGATTGTGGTTTGATCTATGTTTGTTAATGTTGGGGAACGTAGTAATTTCAAAAAAATTCCTACGCACACGCAATATCATGGTGATGATATAGCAACGAGAGGGGAGAGTGTTCGTCCACGTACCCTCGTAGACCGTAAGCAGAAGCGTTAGCACAACGCGGTTGATGTAGTCGTACGTCTTCACGATCCGACCGATCCAAGCACCGAACGTACGGGGCCTCCGAGTTCAGCACACGTTCAGCTCGATGACGATCTCCGGCCCTCCGATCCAGCAAAGGCTCTGGAGATGAGTTCCGTCAGCACGACGGCGTGGTGACGATGATGATGTTCTACCGGCGCAGGGCTTCGCCTAAACTCCGCGACGATATGACCGAGGTGGAATATGGTGGAGGGGGGCACCGCACACGGCTAAGGAACGATCCGTAGATCAACTTGTGTGTCTTTGGGGTGCCCCCCGCCCCCGTATATAAAGGAGCCAAGGGGGGGAGGAGGCGGCCGGCCTAGAGGGCGCGCCAAGGGGGGAGTCCTACTCCCACCGGGAGTAGGACTCCCTCTTTCCAAGTAGGAGTAGGAGAAGGGGGGAAAGAGGAGGAAGATGGGAAGGAAAGGGGGGGCACTGCCCCCCTTCCCTTGTCCTATTCGGACTAGGAGGGGGAGGGGCGCGCGGCCCCCTCCTGGCTCCTTCCCTCTTCTCGCTCGTGGCCCAAGTAAGCCCATTAACCCCCCGGGGGGTTCCGGTAACCTCCCGGTACTCCGGTAAAATGCCGATTTCACCCGGAACCATTCCAACATCCAAACATAGGCTTCCAATATATCAATCTTTATGTCTCGACCATTCCGAGACTCCTCGCCATGTCTGTGATCACATCTGGGACTCCGAACAAACTTCGGTACATCAAAACGTATAAAC
Source organism: Triticum dicoccoides (assembly GCF_002162155.2). Classification (NCBI taxonomy): domain Eukaryota; kingdom Viridiplantae; phylum Streptophyta; class Magnoliopsida; order Poales; family Poaceae; genus Triticum; species Triticum dicoccoides. The sequence goes on along the minus strand of NC_041383.1, from coordinate 763,251,530 downwards.
TCATAACAAAACTGTCATCGAAACGTTAAGCGTGCGAACCCTACGGGTTCGAGAATTATGTAGACATGACCTAAAACCATTCTCGGTCAATAACCAATAGCGGGACCTGGATGCCCATATTGGTTCCTACATATTCTACGAAGATCTTTATCGGTCAAACCGCATAACAACATACGTTGTTCCCTTTGTCATCGGTATGTTACTTGCCCGAGATTTGATCGTCGGTATCCAATACCTAGTTCAATATCGTTACCGGCAAGTCTCTTTACTTGTTCTGTAATACGTCATCTCATAACTAACTTATTAGTTATAATGCTTGCAAGGCTTAAGTGATGAGTATTACCGAGAGGGCCCAGAGATACCTCTCCGACAATCGGAGTGACAAAAACCTAATCTCGAAATACGCCAACTCAACATGTACCTTCGGAGACACCTGTAGTACTCCTTTATAATCACCCAGTTACGTTGTGACGTTTGGTAGTACCCAAAGTGTTCCTCCTGTAAAGGGGAGTTGCATAATTCTCATAGTTACAGGAACATGTATAAGTCATGAAGAAAGCAATAGCAGAATACTAAACGATCAAGTGCTAAGCTAACGGGATGGGTCATGTCAATCACATCATTCTCCTAATGATGTGATCCCATTAATCAAATGACAACACATGTCTATGGTTAGGAAACATAACCATCTTTGATTAATGAGCTAGTCAAGTAGAGGCATACTAGTGACTATATGTTTGTCTATGTATTCACACATGTATCATGTTTCCGGTTAATACAATTCTAGCATGAATAATAAACATTTATCATGATATGAGGAAATAAATAATAACTTTATTATTGCCTCTAGGGCATATTTCCTTCAGTCTCCCACTTGCACTAGAGTCAATAATCTAGATTACATAGTAATGATTCTAACACCCATGGAGTCTTGGTGTTGATCATGTTTTGCTCGTGAGAGAGGCTTAGTCAACGGGTCTGCAACATTCAGATCCGTATGTATCTTGCAAATCTCTATGTCTCCCACTTGGACTTGGTCCCGAATGGAATTGAAGCGTCTCTTGATGTGCTTGGTCCTCTTGTGAAATCTGGATTCCTTTGCCAAGGCAATTGCACCAGTATTGTCACAGAAGATCTTCATTGGTCCCGATGCACTAGGTATGACACCTAGATCGGAAATGAACTCCTTCATCCAGACTCCTTCATTCGCTGCTTCAGAAGCAGCTATGTACTCCGCTTCACATGTAGATCCCGCTACGATGCTTTGTTTAGAACTGCACCGACTTACAACTCCACCGTTTAATATAAACACGTATCCGGTTTGCGATTTAGAATCGTCCGGATCAGTGTCAAAGCTTGCATCGACGTAACCTTTTCCGACTAGCTCTTTGTCACCTCCATATACGAGAAACATATCCTTAGTCCTTTTCAGGTATTTTAGGATGTTCTTGACCGCTGTCCAGTGATCCACTCCTGGATTACTTTGGTACCTTCCTGCCAAGCTTATTGCTGAGCATACGTCAGGTCTGGTACACAGCATTGCATACATGATAGAGCCTATGGCTGAAGCATAGGGAACATCTTTCATTTTATCTCTATCTTCTGCTGTGGTCGGGCATTGAGTTTGACTCAACTTCACACCTTGTAGCACAGGCAAGAATTCTTTCTTTGCCTGATCCATTTTGAACTTTTTCAAAATTTTGTCAAGGTATGTGCTTTGTGAAAGTCCTATTAAGCGTCTTGATCTATCTCTATAGATCTTGATGCCCAATATATAAGCAGCTTCACCGAGGTCTTTCATTGAAAAACTTTTATTCAAGTATCCCTTTATGCTATCCAGAAATTCTATATCATTTCCAATTAACAATATGTCATCTATATATAGAACTAGAAATGCTACAGAGCTCCCACTCACTTTCTTGTGAATACAGACTTCTCCAAAAGTCTGTATAAAACCATATGCTTTGATCACACTATCAAAGCGTTTATTCCAACTCCGAGATGCTTGCACCAGTCCATAAATGGAACGCTGGAGCTTGCACACTTTGTTAGCACCTTTTGGATCAACAAAACCTTCCGGCTGCATCATATACAACTCTTCTTCTAGAAATCCATTCAAGAATGCAGCCTTGACATCCATTTGCCAAATTTCATAATCATGAAATGCAGCAATAGCTAACATGATTCGGACAGACTTAAGCATCGCTACGGGTGAGAAAGTCTCATTGTAGTCAACCCCTTGAACTTGTCGAAAACCTTTCGCAACAAGTCGAGCTTTATAGACAGTAACATTACCATCAGCGTCAGTCTTCTTCTTAAAAATCCATTTATTCTCAATAGCTTGCCGATCATCGGGCAAGTCAACTAGAGTCCATACTTTGTTTTCATACATGGATCCCATCTCAGATTTCATGGCCTCAAGCCATTTTGCGGAATCTGGGCTCATCATCGCTTCCTCATAGTTCGTAGGTTCATCATGGTCAAGTAACATGACTTCCAGAATAGGATTACCGTACCACTCTGGTGCGGATCTTACTCTGGTAGACCTACGAGGTTCTGTAGAAACTTGATCTGAAGTTTAATGATCAATATCATTAGCTTCCTCACTGATTGGTGTAGTTGTCACAGGAACCGGTTCTTGTGATGAACTACTTTCCAATAAGGGAGTAGATACAGTTATCTCGTCAAGTTCTACTTTCCTCCCACTCACTTCTTTCGAGAGAAACTCCTTCTCTAGAAAGGATCCGAATTTTGCAACGAAAATCTTGCCCTCATATTTGTGATAGAAGGTGTACCCAATAGTCTCCTTTGGGTATCCTATGAAGACACATTTCTCCGATTTGGGTTCGAGCTTATCTGGTTGAAGTTTCTTCACATAAGCATCGCAGCCCCAAACTTTAAGAAACGACAACTTTGGTTTCTTGCCAAACCACAGTTTATAAGGTGTCGTCTCAACGGATTTTGATGGTGCCCTATTTAACGTGAATGCGGCCGTCTCTAAAGCATAACCCCAAAACGATAGCGGTAAATCAGTAAGAGACATCATAGATCGCACCATATCAAGTAATGTACGATTACGACGTTCGGACACACCATTTCATTTTGGTGTTCCAGGTGGCATGAGTTGCGAGACTATCCCGCATTGTTTCAAGTGTAGACCAAACTCATAACTCAAATATTCTCCTCCACGATCAGATCGTAGCAACTTTATTTTCTTGTTACGATGATTTTCCACTTCACTCTGAAATTCCTTGAACTTTTCAAATGTTTCAGACTTGTGTTTCATTAAGTAGATATACCCATATCTGCTTAAATCATCTGTGAAGGTGAGAAAATAACGATATCCGCCACGAGCCTCAACATTCATTGGACCACATACATCTGTATGTATGATCTCTAACAAATCTGTTGCTCTCTCCATAGTACCGGAGAATGGCGTTTTAGTCATCTTGCCCATAAGACATGGTTCGCAAGTACCAAGTGATTCATAATCAAGTGATTCCAAAAGCCCATCAGTATGGAGTTTCTTCATGCGTTTTACACCGATATGACCTAAACGGCAGTGCCACAAATAAGTTGCACTATCATTATCAACTCTGCATCTTTTGGTTTCAACACTATGAATATGTGTATCACTACTATCGAGATTCAATAAAAATAGACCACTCTTCAAGGGTGCATGACCATAAAAGATATTACTCATATAAATAGAACAACCATTATTCTCTGATTTAAATGAATAACCGTCTCGCATCAAACAAGATCCAGATATAATGTTCATGCTCAACGCTGGCACCAAATAACAATTATTTAGGTCTAATACTAATCCCGATGGTAGATGTAGAGGTAGCGTGCCGACCGCGATCACATCGACTTTGGAATCGTTTCCCACGCGCATCGTCACCTCGTCCTTAGCTAATCTTCGCTTAATCTGTAGTCCCTATTTCGAGTTGCAAATATTAGCAACAGAACCAGTATCAAATACCCAGGTGCTACTGCAAGCATTAGTAAGGTACACATCAATAACATGTATATCACATATACCTTTGTTCACTTTGCCATCCTTCTTATCCGCCAAATACTTGGGGCAGTTCCGCTTCCAGTGTCCAGTCTGCTTGCAGTACAAGCACTCAGTTTCAGGCTTAGGTCCAGACTTGGGTTTCTTCTCTTGAGCAGCAACTTTCTTGCCGTTCTTTTTGAAGTTCCCCTTCTTCTTCCCTTTGCCCTTCTTCTTGAAACTAGTGGTTTTGTTAACCATCAACACTTGATGCTCCTTCTTGATTTCTACCTCCGCGGCTTTCAGCATCGCGAAGAGCTCGGGAATAGTCTTGTTCATCCCTTGCATATTATAGTTCATTACGAAGCTCTTGTAGCTTGGTGGCAGTGATTGGAGAATTCTGTCAATGACACTATCATCAGGAAGATTAACTCCCAGTTGAATCAAGTGATTATTATACCCAGACATTTTGAGTATGTGTTCACTGATAGAACTATTCTCCTCCATCTTGCAGCTATAGAACTTATTGGAGACTTCATGTCTCTCAATCCAGGCATTTGCTTGAAATATTAACTTCAACTCCTGGAACATCTCATATGCTCCATGACGTTCAAAACGTCGTTGAAGGCCCGGTTCTAAGCCGTAAAGCATGGCACACTGAACTATAGAGTAGTCATCAGCTTTGCTCTGCCAGACGTTCTTAACATCGTCAGTTGCATCAGCAGCAGGCCTGGCACCCAGTGGTGCTTCCAGGACGTAACTTTTCTGTGCAGCAATGAAGATAATCCTCAGGTTACGGACTCAGTCCGTGTAATTGCTACCATCATCTTTCAACTTTGCTTTCTCAAGGAACGCATTAAAATTCAACGGAACAACAGCACGAGCCATCTATCCTCAAACAAACATAGACAAGCAAGATACTATCAGGTACTAAGTTCATGATAAATTTAAGTTCAATTTAATCATATTACTTAAGAACTCCCACTTAGACAGACATCTCTCTAGTCATCTAAGTGATCACGTGATCCAAATCAACCAGACCATGTCCGATCATCACGTGAGATGGAGTAGTTTCAATGGTGAACATCGCTATGTTGATCATATCTACTATATGATTCATGCTCGACCTTTCGGTCTCCGTGTTCTGAGGCCATATCTGTATATGCTAGGCTCGTCAAGTATAACCTGAGTATTCCGCGTGTGCAACTGTTTTGCACCCGTTGTATTTGAATGTAGAGCCTATCACACCCGATCATCACGTGGTGTCTCAGCACGAAGAACTTTCGCAACGGTGCATACTCAGGAAGAACACTTCTTGATAATTAGTGAGAGATCATCTTAAAATGCTACCGTCAATCAAAGCAAGATAAGATGCATAAAGGATAAAGATCACATGCAATCAATATAAGTGATATGATATGGCCATCATCATCTTGTGCTTGTGATCTCCATCTTCGAAGCACCGTCATGATCACCATCGTCACCGGCGCGACACCTTGATCTCCATCGTAGCATCGTTGTCGTTACGCCATCTATTGCTTCTACGACTATCGCTACCGCTTAGTGATAAAGTAAAGCAATTACAGGGCATTTGCATTTCATACAATAAAGCGACAACCATATGGCTCCTGCCAGTTGCCGATAACTTCGGTTACAAAACATGATCATCTCATACAATAAAATATAGCATCACGTCTTGACCATATCACATCACAACATGCCCTGCAAAAACAAGTTAGACGTCCTCTACTTTGTTGTTGCAAATTTTACGTGGCTGCTACGGGCTTAGCAAGAACCGTTCTTACCTACGCATCAAAAACCACAACGATAGTTCGTCAAGTTGGTGTTGTTTTAACCTTCGCAAGGACCGGGCGTAGCCACACTCAATTCAGCTAAAGTGAGAGAGACAGACACCCGCCAGCCACCTTTAAGCACGAGTGCTCGCAACGGTGAAACCAGTCTCGCGTAAGCGTACGCGTAATGTCGGTCCGGGCCGCTTCATCTCACAATACCGCCGAACCAAAGTATGACATGCTGGTAAGCAGTATGACTTGTATCGCCCACAACTCACTTGTGTTCTACTCGTGCATATAACATCAAAGCATAAAACCAGGCTCGGATGCCACTGTTGGGGAACGTAGTAATTTCAAAAAAATTCCTACGCACACGCAAGATCATGGTGATGATATAGCAACGAGAGGGGAGAGTGTTCGTCCACGTACCCTCGTAGACCGTAAGCGGAAGCGTTAGCACAACGCGGTTGATGTAGTCGTACGTCTTCACGATCCGACCGATCCAAGCACCGAACGTACGGGGCCTCCGAGTTCAGCACACGTTCAGCTCGATGACGATCTCCGGCCCTCCGATCCAGCAAAGGCTCCGAAGATGAGTTCCGTCAGCACGACGACGTGGTGACGATGATGATGTTCTACCGGCGCAGGGCTTCGCCTAAACTCCGCGACGATATGACCGAGGTGGAATATGGTGGAGGGGGGCACCGCACACGGCTAAGGAACGATCTGTAGATCAACTTGTGTGTCTTTGGGGTGCCCCCCGCCCCCGTATATAAAGGAGCCAAGGGGGGGAGGAGGCGGCCGGCCTAGAGGGTGCGCCAAGGGGGGGAGTCCTACTCCCACCGGGAGTAGGACTCCCTCTTTCCAAGTAGGAGTAGGAGAAGGGGGGAAAGAGGAGGAAGATGGAAAGGAAAGGGGGGGCGCCGCCCCCCTTCCCTTGTCCTATTCGGACTAGGAGCGGGAGGGGCGCGCGGCCCCCTCCTGGCTCCTTCCCTCTTCTCCCTCGTGGCCCAAGTAGGCCCATTAACCCCCCGGGGGGTTCCGGTAACCTCCCAGTACTCCGGTAAAATGCCGATTTCACCCAGAACCATTCTGACGTCCAAACATAGGCTTCCAATATATCAATCTTTATGTCTCGACCATTCCGAGACTCCTTGTCATGTCCGTGATCACATCTGGGACTCCGAACAAACTTCGGTACATCAAAACGTATAAACTCATAATAAAACTGTCATCGAAACGTTAAGCGTGCGGACCCTACGGGTTCGAGAATTATGTAGACATGACCTAAAACCATTCTCGGTCAATAACCAATAGCGGGACCTGGATGCCCATATTGGTTCCTACATATTCTACGAAGATCTTTATCGGTCAAACCGCATAACAACATACGTTGTTCCCTTTGTCATCGGTATGTTACTTGCCCGAGATTTGATCGTCGGTATCCAATACCTAGTTCAATCTCGTTACCGGCAAGTCTCTTTACTCGTTCTGTAATACGTCATCTCATAACTAACTTATTAGTTATAATGCTTGCAAGGCTTAAGTGATGAGTATTACCGAGAGGGCCCAGAGATACCTCTCCGACAATTGGAGTGACAAAAACCTAATCTCAAAATATGCCAACTCAACATGTACCTTCGGAGACACCTGTAGTACTCCTTTATAATCACCCAGTTACGTTGTGACGTTTGGTAGTACCCAAAGTGTTCCTCCAGTAAACGGGAGTTGCATAATTCTTATAGTTACAGGAACATGTATAAGTCATGAAGAAAGCAATAGCAGAATACTAAACGATCAAGTGCTAAGCTAACGGGATGGGTCATGTCAATCACATCATTCTCCTAATGATGTGATCCCATTAATCAAATGACAACACATGTCTATGGTTAGGAAACATAACCATCTTTGATTAATGAGCTAGTCAAGTAGAGGCATACTAGTGACTATATGTTTGTCTATGTATTCACACATGTATCATGTTTCCGGTTAATACAATTCTAGCATGAATAATAAACATTTATCATGATATGAGGAAATAAATAATAACTTTATTATTGCCTCTAGGGCATATTTCCTTCAGTTAAAGTGACTGAATCTATGTTCCTTCTATTGTTGGTAACCTCACCACTCGAAGAAGAGTTTACCACACCGCATGCCTTGCATGTAACCAAACAACAATATGTTGCATCTAGAGAGCACATGCTTGCAGCCAAACATCATGGTAGTGTTTGTTCTCTAATGCAACCCGGGGTTATGTGGGCCACCAAACGAATTGCATAACATAGTTTAGAGCATGCATTAGCTAAGCTAGGCTGAATCAAGACACAGATGGAGGGAACCAAACAAGCCCTATTTGATTGCTCCATGTTCAGATGTGTTTGGGCTCTATCGAAAGAGGAACTCACGAAGAATATGAGTGTCAAGGCTGTAATAGAAGAAAAAAAATCCAAGAACATGCTATTCTCGATGAATGCTTCATTGTCACATGTGGATTTCACTGTTGTTATGGCAGTCTCCCAATGGGACATTTGGACAAATGGAAGAAAGACTATTCACAATGAGACCTTCCAAATTCCAATCTTGACTCATAGTTTCATATGATCATTCATATCTGATTTGCATGCCCCGGCCAAGCAAACCACTCCTACTTCACATCCAAGGGTGGTGGCGAGAGCTCGATTGTTGGCTCCCCATGTAGACAAAGATAAACGTTGATAGTGCGCTCACGAAGGATAGTGAAAATTGTGTTGTTCATGCCTTGTGCAAGGATAATATAACAATGGCATCAAAGGGGTATTCTCAACATCAGTAGCATCGAACACCACTATCTGGGGTATCAGATAACAATGGCATCAGTAGAAGTATCTGGGGTGCCTTGGAATTGGTCATCAAGGGGGTCATGGATCCTCTGTCGAATGCTCAAAGCGCTTGCCTGCCGGGAAGGCTACCCTAGCGGTAGATTTATCACTTTAGAGAGTGCACATTGCCTGAGGTTGCAAGGATGTCATTGATAACTTCAAAGAAGGAACCATAGGGATAAATGGAGGGAGGCAGACGTTTGGAAATCGGCGCTATCTACGCTAGCAATTGTGTCCGTCAGTGGTTGTTTGATGATTTGTGCATCAATAAACTGATATTGCAATACAGGTTCACACAAAGTAGTTGGGAAAGAGCTATACATCCATTTACAGTACTGACGCTGGTCTAGAAACATGTCAGAAATCAAGCTAGAGGGAGAAGAGTTGTATCATTAAGTTATTAGCATAGCACATCAGGGGAGTAGGTGACAAGTATGGACCGTTTTCTCTCTCTTTTTGATTAAAGACTACATGTTAATGATTTGCAGTGAGAGAGTGCCACTGATGTTTTTCTAATATCATTTACACCAACACAGTTTAATTTTTTCAACTCTAGATCAATTAAAGTAATTTCCACAACACAAGAAGCTCCATGCTATTTTCAAATTATTTTTTATAACAACAATCATGTTCTTCGAAACAAAATGTTTCGGAAAACAAATCAAATTGATTATGTACTGCATTTTTATTTCAAAGTCAAATTTTCCGGTGTAGACTTGTATGTTTTCTTCAAAATTTTCTTTACACCAACTAGTATACTCTTTCGTAAATGTGTACTTTAGAAGAAACAAAAAAAATCCAAGACAAATATACTTTTTTTTGCGGGAACCAAAACAAATATCCTAATTGTATGTTTTCTACAAAATATTCTTTACACCAATTTGTTTATAGTAATATCCAGATCAATCCAAGTAATTACCACAATCAAGAAACCTCCATGTTATCTTGCATCAATTTTTTTAAACAAATTGTTCAAAGCAACAATCCAATTTATTATGCACTGCATTTCCATTCCCAAGTCAAATTTCCAAATGTTCTCTTGTATGCTTTCGTCGATATTCTTGACACCAAATGCAAATGTTTATAGCATTCCAAAATAATGTGCATACATTCCGAAAAAATATGTACTGCATTTAACAAGGGGTGAACATTTTTTTAACACTGGGTGAACATTTTCCCAGCATGTATGAACACTTTCTTACAAGAGACCAACTTTTTTTGGAATGTGCAAACAGTTTTTTTTAATACATATGCAACTCGAATTTAAAAATGTTCCTATGGTAAGAAGATGTTGATGTATTTAAAAGCATGTACATGTTAAAATGAACCATTTTTATGGCGCATGTTAGAATGAACCTGTGTGTTAATGATAAAACTCTTAACAGTCTAAGTCCAGAGTTTCAAAGCAAAAATAAGCTTTCCCTTTGTACCTTCAAGCTAACTGTTGAAAGTTGGTAGTTGGAAAATTTGTGACTCATCAAATCAGTACGTATGTGCAGGCATTTATTTCACAATGATTTCGTGACGTCTTTCGGCTTATTTTCCCTTGTGGCATACGGTTCCCATTATGGCGTACAGTACATTAGTACAACTACAACAAGAGATGCACATTAGTCGCGATTGTGCTAGCTGAACACAGAATGCAACTTCAGGAAAGTCTCGATTAGCCTACACATATAGAGCAAATAGTAGCGGTACCGAATGTGTACGATAGTCAACAGTGAAAGCGAGTTAATAGACCGTGTGGTACACAAATTTCGCCATCCATGCGATGCTCCGAATTATTTTCTTGAATGTTGACAGAAGAGCTGCCAAATTCATGGATTACCAGTGATGCTCGTAATCTGCAGACGGCGCCCGCTTGATAGTTATCCCGCTGGTGTTGGGGCATCTTTTCGAGTTCAGCACAAGAGATACAAAACTCTGAATCGCTGGTACTATGCAGCAGAAGTACACAGCACGCCCACGAGCATAAGTGTACAATTTTTCTTCTCTATGGACTTTGGTTGGCACATTAAACTCTGCATTTAGGGATCTGCCTCACAAATATGCTCTTCGATGCAACGAATAGCATAAAGCAAGACCTTTCACTACAAGATTGAGATTTTGGATGGAAAGACCAACCGAGTTTTTAATTTGGTGCTGGTTTCTTCAAAAAAAAAATGGTGCTGGTTTCTTCGAAAAAAATGTGGTGCTGGTTCACGGAATTTCGGGCGTCAAGACAGGTCCTAGCAATTTTGATAACCATTGTTGAATGGCTAAAAGTGTCAGGACAATCCGGTGAAGATATTTGTAGGTGATTTAATGATTCGCCTTGGAGTTCCCCTTAGCTAGCCGCGTGTATCTAAAAAAAGTTAGCTAGCCGCGTGCTACAGCTAGAGTCAGTCAGCACGCACATTTTCCTTCAGGCAAGACGGCTGTGTCGTCCCTGTTACTGCGATCCAATCAACAACATAATTTCAGAAGAATATATTAGAAGTCCAGATTGTTTTTCTATCTACTACATATACATACAACACTCAACACATGCCTATAGAAGTGGGAGCAAGTGGTGCCAAGGGAAGCCTTTCACGCTGAAACATATCCGGTGTCATCACACCATATGGCTGCAAGAGCTTTGCTGGCGGTTTTCCTCCCACTTCTCCTTCTGGTTGTCGCTTCCGGTGCCGACGACGGCGCCTATGGCCTGCAGCCGATAAGCCGGAGGAGCTTCCCCAAGGGCTTCGTCTTTGGGACGGCCTCCTCGTCGTACCAGGTTTTCACTCGTTTTTTTCTTCATTGATTCATGATTTCTTGCCTTTGTTCAGTACAATCTGTTTACAAGTATGAAAGCTGTAGCATAACAATCTGATGCTAAGTCGTTCATCGGCCGGACTCAAACTGATTGAATGCTTTTGACCAACAACTCATAAAAAGAAATGTTGCAATCTACTGTACCCTGCATTTCATACAGAAACAACTTGCTGTTCTAGTAGTCAGCAAGCCTGCATGGACTTTTATTTTATTACCCTCAATACGGATTTTCAACAGAATCGAAGCGATTTGCTAATCGGATCAGATTGGTGCTGTTTTGCAAAAAGTCCCTTGTAAATATGAGTCCGCTCTTGAACGGTTAAAGGAATGCTGATGTGGTAGCCACGTGGCCCTTTTTTCCGCCTAGAATCAGTGTTGGTCCTATTTGATCAAATAAACGAGTTTATAAACTAAATCTGATCCATTTTCGAGTTGTTGGCTTAAAGCGTGCAATCAGTTTGGATTCATGGATCAATGAAGTACAGTATTTCACTCTTAATTAGTGATATCTACTTTATGTTTTTTTTTTTTTGGTTCTAGCATCGTCTTATTACAAATTTGCTGGATATTCACATGCTGCAGTATGAGGGTGGTGCAATGGAGGGGGGCAGGGGATCAAGCATCTGGGACAACTTCACTCACCGGCACCCAGGCATGTAGAGTATATGCATCTTTTACATGCAGTGTATCTATCTTTTTTGTTATAAAAAATGTTGTACATATCTTGTTAATAAGAACATTATCAAATATTTTTTTTTGAGAGGTCAAGAAATCACCTTTTTATTTAACCGCGTAAAGCATTAATAGTGTTTAACCATTGGACGGAAAAATCACACGCGCACACCTCAAGGCTAATCAAATCCTTGGGAAATCAATTCTTATTTAACACATTGTTAGGCAACTTAGAATAAGAAACATGGTAGTAATGATATAGTATTATATACTACTCACGCATGCAAAGCATAAAATTAAACTTCTCCAACTTCGACTAGTACAAAAAGTTGTTTAGAATAGTGAGGTGAAAAACAGAAACATGTATTTATTTGCGAAAATATTTGCATAGTACCAGATTACTATTTACAAACACAACTGTAAGAAAAATAGAGTCAAAGTTAGGTGTTAGAGACTGTGCATATTAACAAAAGGAGTAGTATTATGGCAATATAGTCTACAAGAACGTATGTCTGAGTATCTTACGACTTTTGATGCAATTTTTTTTTGTGATTATCAAATATTTGTAGTTATATGGACAACTAGGCCATTCTATCCACCAATGGTGTGATCACCAACAAAGTAACTTGAATTTAAAATTGAGCTTAAATCATGATGTTACTTTCGACAAAATGAATACAAATGAGCAGAATAGCCCTATTTCAATAAAGCTATGCCGAGTAAATACATTTTTGCAGATAAAATCACCGACGAGAGCAATGGGGATGTGGCAGTGGACTCCTACCATCTTTACAAGGTACGGATAACTTATATATATGTCTTGCTTTTCAACTAGATCTATAAGCTTTTTCACATATTATATGGTCAAAGCTGCTAATCAAGATCACATTGTGACAAGATCTTTGAATTTCAGTTCCAATCCTACAAAAAGAAACTAGGTATTCCCTCTGTTTAAAAAATAATACATTGTCCTAAGTAAAACTTTTTGAAGTTCGAGCAAATCTATAGGAAAGTCTGCAAGGATCCACAGTATGAAATATACATTATATGAAAATATATTTCATAATGCATCTAATGAAGAAATTTTGGTGTTGTAGATGTTGATGTATCCTTGTATAGATTTGGTCAATCTTAATGAAGTTTGACTTAGGACAAACATAGAATTTCAATTATCTTCTAACAAAGGGAGTTGTACCGATCCTAATTTGCCAAAAAATGCAGGAAGATGTGCGCCTCATGAAGGATATGGGAATGGACGCATACAGATTCTCCATCTCATGGACGAGAATTCTTCCAGGTATGATATTTTCAAACTGGATACCTCAACTCTCATTTTTCTTCCTAGTAGAATACTCTATTTTGCATCACCTTCCCATTTCCTAGTCGATATAGAATGTTCAATAGATCTTAATTAATGTTTAATGCATAATAGATGGAACTCTGAGAGGTGGAGTCAACCGAGAAGGTATTAAGTATTACAACAACTTGATCGATGAGCTGTTGTCAAAAGGTCTGATGTCGAACCGTAAATATTTAATTAGTTTTATTACGTAATCGATTAAACTGCATGGAACATCGGGTCCTTTCTTTATTTTATCAGATTACTCTTAAGATTTGCAATCTTTTCTATATCTGTAGGGGTGCAACCATTTGTGACCCTTTTTCACTGGGACTCTCCACAAGGATTGGAAGATAAATATGGAGGATTTCTTAGCCCTAATATCATGTAAAGTCAACCATTATTTATTTCCTAAGAACATAACTCCCTAGAGTGACGTTTTAGACATGAGCACAATACAACTCTATTTGAGTAACTTTAAATAAGTAAGCAAAACAATTACAAAATATATTGTATTTTTTTATGAGAAGTAAAACTGAAACATTTCTCCTAATGTACCTTAGTACTCCGTATGTTTTATACATTAGTTGTTGAAGATTGAAAAAGTGTGGCTACGTGCTTTGTAAAACTATTTCATTTTTATGAAGGTAGTATCGTGTGGAAACATGTATACGTTAACTTTCAAAATAACCAACGGACACTGGTGCAGAAATGACTATAAAGACTTTGCTGAAGTATGCTTCAGAGAATTCGGAGATCGGGTGAAGCATTGGATCACATTGAACGAGCCCTGGTCCTTCAGCGTTTCAGGTTATGCACGGGGCGTAGCTGCACCTGGCCGGTGTTCTCCCTAGGAAGAGGCAAACTGTAGTGACGGGGATTCAGGGAGGGAGCCATACATTGTTGGCTACCATCAGATACTCGCTCATGCAGAAGCCGTGAGATTGTATAAACAGAAATATAAGGTGACTGATCCAGCCCTTTATCATATCATGCAGCTGCAATTCGTCCATGAACGTGATTGATATGGTGTACATCAACAAAATGCAGGGTGTGCATAGCTTTGGTCTCATATTGGGTTACTCCCTTATCCCGTACAAAATCTAGTGTTGCTGCGACGAAATGTGCTATAGAATTTATGCTTGGATGGTAAACTCTTTACGTTTCACGTTGGCATAATTTCGTCCTATGTGTTTAGAAGAGAATGAAAATTGATCTTATGCTAGGAATAAAACCCGCTGTAGGTTTTTGGATCCACTCAGCAGAGGAGACTATCCCGAGAGCATGAAAGTATTGGTCGGAAACCGCCTGCCACAGTTCACCAGACAACAGTCTAAATTGGTGAAGGGTGCATTTGACTTCATTGGAATCAACTACTACAGTACAAACTACGCTTATAGCCTTCCTCCATCTAATTGCCTGAGGAACAGCTACTCTACTGATGCTCAAGCTAATCTTACGGGCGAGTCGATCATGCACAATCAACGATCAATTTGTGTTTGTTCTTCATTGGCCAGCCTAATAATATCAAGGAAATTATTCCCTTTTAGAAATAAATATTAAGTGAATAATAGAGACATTGCCACTGATTACATATGTTAGCACTGCATGCTAACATTGTCCAATTATGTCAGGTATTCGAAATGGTGTCCCCATAGGTCCTCAGGTAACTTGCAACTTATCCGCATAAACAGTCCTTCAGTTTTCTCCCAACTTTTTTCGGGTTGAGTAAATGACTTGCATGTAGGCTGCTTCGCCTTGGCTCTACGTCTACCCTCAAGGCCTCCATGATATGCTACTTTTTCTCAAGGAGAAGTACCACAATCCAACCATCTACATCACTGAAAATAGCAAGTGCATTTTCCTCCGCTAGATAGGAACAATGAGATCAAAACTTATCTGAATTATTATTTTTCTCTTTGTGTATTTTAGGATTCGATGAAGCCAACAACAAGAGACTACCACTAAATGAAGCCCTCAAGGACGATGCCAGGATAGACTACCACCACATGCACCTTGTTGCCCTGCTGAGTGCGATCAGGTTGGTGGTAGCAGCTTAATTTTACAATCCGACCCTATCAATAAGCCTCGAAATATTACATCAACTGATTTTCTGTAGGGACGGGGCAAACGTGAAGGGGTATTTCGTGTGGTCGCTGCTCGACAACTTCGAGTGGGAGAGCGGGTACACAGTGCGGTTTGGGTTACACTATGTGGACTACAACCATGGTCTAAAGCGGTACCCCAAGCGCTCTGCTGGCTGGTTCAAGAATTTTCTCAAGGATGATCTCACAGATAACTTGGAAACCAGCGACAAATAATGGAGGCATTGTACGTGTTGCAGATTGAAATAGATGCTTGCCTGATTGTGCAGTTTGATGGAACGAGAAAATACTCTGCAGTGTAAAGATCAGTGTAACAGGAGGCTCGTGCAAGAACGTACCTAGTGATACCAAAGTTTATCAATACTTGAACCTTCAAAATTAAATTATCAGACTATAAAATTTTAACAACTAATATGATACGAGATGTAGTACAATAAAATGTTTGATTCAACATACTGCTCTTTAGCTTTATGTTTATATCAGAAAACTTACGATTATAGATTGATGTAACAACATTAAAAATATAAAATTTTATTTTTGTTAAGTCATCCAACTAACTTGACAAAGACATTCACGTACTACTATGTGGCACCCTAATTAACTTAACTGGATAAGTTTCATAACTAGTGCCTACATTTGAATTCACAATCTAATATTAATCATTTCCGCTAGTTCGAATAGCCGGTTCCCTCCCCTTTCGCTCAAGCTAAAGGTTCCGGGCAAGTCTCTGAAAGCTTATACACCATATCTATAAAAAAATGTTGTATCCATTAAGTCACAAAAGTCAAGTCTATAATATAATAATACCAGCTTAACACTAATTTGTGATTAAGTGTCTGTGTCTATAACTAACATGCTCATTAAAATTGTCCAAGTTTCCGTTTCCTAACTTATAACACATTTTACATATGTAAACTTACCATCAATTACTATTTGCGTTATAATGTTATAACATTTGACATCCAAAGTTTCTCAGTGCAAATATTCAATAATTCCAACATGCGACTTCTTGGAAGAGAACAAGCCAGTACAATCACTGTAACTTAACTCAACACTAATGTACTAATTAATTATCTATTTCTGTAACTAACATGGTCGTTCAAATTGTGTAAGTTTGTTTTTTCGGACAAACACATTTTACATTCATAAACTAAGTACTTCCACTATTATTTGCGACTTAAGATATGACTTTTTTTTCTTTACTACAAAGACTCAGTAAGTCAAATATGTGAGTTCTTCGAAGAAAGCAAGCCAGTAGAAGTACAAACGACAAAAATAAGATTGAACACATATCAAGCATAAGCAACCGTTCTACGAACATGAATCTTCAATGCAGATCAAACATACAAGAACAACTAACCTCAGCCGCAAAAGGTTCTGATATACCTCTGCTATTGTTATTACTCGCTTTGGTCCCTTTCCTCTACATCATTGCTACTCGAACACAAGAATTCTAGGGAAAGAAGAGGCACTAGAAGAACAGACAACCATGAAGAAGAAGACAGAGTGAATGATTTTTCCACACGGTACGGTTTCACTACAAAAGTTGTTGTACAGTTTATCGAAATATGTGTACCTTCGAAACTGGTCCCATAGAAACATGTATATTGCTTTCCATTTTCGCTCAGATTAAAATATTCGGTTAGTGCTATATGCTGGAAAATAGATGATATGCATAAACAAGTTTCCAAATCTTGGCGTAGACTAGCGGTTGACAATTTGCGTGCCCCCACTCCAGTGTGTCACAAATCTTTTTCCCCTATCTCATCAATGCTGAAGTTAGGACTCACAAGTACTTTACCAGTAGAGAGAGGGAGGGTTGTATCATTAAGCTATTAAATGAGCTTAATGGATACATGTCAAGTCAAGTCAGAGTAGTAGATGATAAAAGTAATTTCAAGTCAGAGTACATGTAATTAAGTTAGGACTCACAAGTACTTGTGATACCAGCATGGATCATCTTTTATTATTATAGAGTACATGTTAATGATTTGTAGTGATAGAGTGACACTTATTTTTTTCTTTAAAATATTCTTTACACCTACATGCATCATTTTTAAATAACTCTAGATCAATCAAAATAATTTCTCCTATAGAGGAAGCTCCATGCTATGTTCAAAATATTCTTTACAACAACAATCATGTTCTTCCAAACAAAATGTTTAGGACAACAAATCCAATGGATTATGTACTGCATTTATATTTGAAAGTCAATTTTTCCAGTGTACACTTGTATGTTTCCTTCAAAATATTCTTAACACTAACTGTATTTTTTTCTCGAAAAAGTGTACTTTAGAAAAAGCAAAAAACATCCAAGACAAATATCACAATCGAATGTTTTCTACAAAATATTCTGTAAACCATTTTTTATAACGATCTCTAGATCAATCAAAGTAATTAACACAATAAGAAAAGCTCCATGTTAACTTGCATTAATATTTTGGAAATAAGTTGTTCAAAACAACAATCCAATTTAATATGCACTGCATTGTTCGCTTGTATGTTTTCTTCAAGATATATTTGACACCAAAATATTTTCTTAAAAATATTTTTAAGGCTATACAAATGTTCATACAGTTCTAAAATAATGTACTCCCATTCAGGAAAATATATACTGCATTTTAACAAGGCAATTTTTTTTTTGGAATGTATGCACATTTTTTTTAACATGGGATGAACATATTTCCAGAATATATGAACTTTTTTTACAAGCGACCAACTTCTTTTGGAATGTACAAAAAAATTGTAATACATAAGCATCTCGTATTAAAAAAGTTCCTACGGTAAGAATATGTTGACATATTTAAAAACATGTTATTGTTAAAATGACTTTTTCTATGGGATACGTTAAAATGGACCTGTGTCCTGATCATAAAACTCTTGACAGAGTAACAGTCTAACTAAGTCAAGAGTTTCAAAGAAAAAGAAGCTATCCATGTTGTACCTTCAAGCGAGTCTAACATTCTAGAAGGGCCTATTGCTCTCACGGAGATAATCCACGAGTTGAAACATACGCGTGGACAGGGTGTTATCCTCAAGCTAGATTTTGAAAAAGCATACGACCGCGTAAACTGGGAGTTTGTGCGGGAGGTACGTCCTCCTCAAAAAGGGTTTTGAGGCAGGGTTCGTCCACCGGATCATGCACCTGATCTTGAGTGGCAACACCTTGGTTATTGTCAACGGTGAAATGGGGAAGTTTTTCTGTAATAGGAAAGGGTTAAGACAGGGCGATCCCATCTCCCCACTCGTCTTTAACTTTGTGGCTGATGCATTGGCAGCTATGCTGTCCAAGGCCAGGGAGGCCGGTCATATCAAGGGGCTCGTCCCACGCCTCATCCCGGGTGGTGTGACACATCTACAATATGATGACGATACCTTGCTATTGTTTAAGCCTGACGACCATAGTATTGCATCGATTAAGCTTTTGTTACTCGCCTTTGAGATCCTTTCCGGACTCAAAATATATTTTCTTAAAAGTGAGGCCATTACCATGGGGATGGACGACCAACAAAGCTTTCGAGTCGCAAATTTACTTAATTGTAAGCTTGGGAGCTTTCCAATTAAGTACCTTGGGCTTCCTATATCTCACCGCAAACTTTCAATTTTAGAGTGGGAGCCTCTGTATGGGAAAGTGGCCAATAGGGTAAGCCCGTGGCGAGGGCGTTTTATGTCCTCTGCGGCGAGGCTCATTTTAACTAATTCGAGCCTCTCTTCCCTTCCCCTATTCACTATGGGGATGTTCTTACTAGTCGATGGCGTCCACGCTAAGCTAGACAAATCGAGATCCTGGTTCTTTTGGGAAGGAACTGGCATCAAGCGGAAATACCATCTAGTAAAGTGGGCGGCTGTTTGTAGGCCAAAAAAATTTGGAGGATTGGGAATCCTAAACTCCAAACTAATGAATGCCGCCCTCCTTTCCAATTGGTGGTGGCGGCTTGCCCAAAACGAGACGGGTCTCTGGGCTCAGCTGCTAAAAGCTAAGTATTTCCCGAATGGGAATCCCTTCACGGCCTCGGCCAACGGCTCCGTGTTTTCGAAAGGGATCCAAGCGGTCCGGCCCGCTTTTGTTATTGGGGCCAAATTTCAGATTAACAATGGCCAATCCACTCGGTTTTGGCTTGATCATTGGCTGGGCGCCTGTCCCCTTTGGCAAAGCCACCCCAACTTATTCTGGATCGCCACTAACATCAACATCTTAGTGGGGGAGGCAGTTCGTACTGACCCTCCCGCGACCCACTTTCTGCGGGCCCTTACCAACACCGAACAAGAGTCATGGGCCGGTCTGGCACAGCAAATTGGCGCCAACCATCTAGGGGTGGGCAATGATTTGGTAGAGTGGAGCTTGACAGCTTCCAGGAAATTCTCGGTTAAGTCCCTTTACAACAAGCTAACTGAAGGGACATCGCTTGATATAGCTAGGGGGTTGTGGAAGGCAGGCCTGCCCTTGAAGATTAAAATCTTCATGTGGCAAATGTTCAAGAATAGGCTGCCCACTTCGGATAACGTGGCCAAGTGTAACGGTCCGGCTGATGGTACATGCACTGTGTGCGGCCTCGGTGAAGATGCAAACCACGTCTTTTTTAGATGTCACCTGGCCAGGTTCGCGTGGAGTGCAGTTAGGGAAGCTTTCCACACGAACTGGAACCCAGCCTCGGGGAATGACTTGATTTCCATCCTCAAATCCACGAAAGGGACTAGTAGTAGAATCACTTGGCGATGCATAGGGGCGCTGCTCTGGGCTATTTGGACGACGCGCAATAAAATTATGATTGAGAAAAAAATTCCCTAACCATCCCGCGGACGTGATCTTCAAATGTCATCTTTTTTTTTACAGACGTGGACTCCGCTGGGGAAGGAGCGCGATGCTGAGCGCATGTCGGAGGCCATGACGCGCATCAAGACTATCCAGGTGATGGCAAGACAAAATCCGCCGAGTCGTTGAAGCTTTTGGAGTCTTTTAGAGGGTGATCTATGTTAGCTAGGTCTTCAGCGTTGGATGTTATGGTTGGCTGTAATGTTGCCTTCGCGATAAACCTTCAGTTTCGTTTGAACGGCGGTCGTGGACCGAACGTTTCCTTTTGCTTTAGCTAAGATGTAACTTGTTGAACCTGGTGCCTGTGGGCTTTATTAATTTAAAGCCGGACGCTTCTTGCGTCTTCGTTCCAAAAAAAAAACCTTCAAGCGAACAGTTGGAAGTTGTTGGGAGCTTTGGATTAAATGACTTTCGGCATGCCAGGATAGGACATGTGCGGCCTAAAGATCAAATCAGTACGTGCACGCGTTTATTTCACCATGATCACGTGACGTCCTTCGGGCTCTTTTTTCCCTTCTGGCATAGAGTCCCCATTATCACGTACTACAGTTCATTAGTACAACTAAAACGACAGCTGCACCCACACGCATCAGTCGAGATTGTGCTAGCTCAACACACATTGCACAACTTCAGCAAAGTCTCGATCAGCCTACACATAGCACATAGCCGCGGTGCCAAACGTGTACGATAGTCAACAGTGAAGGTAAGTTAATGTACCATGTCGTACACAAATTTCGCCATCCGTAAGATGCTCGTAATCATTTTTTTGAATGTTGACAGTTGTGCTGCAAAATTCATTGATTATCAGCGATACGGCGCCCGCTTGAAAGCTGTCCTGCATGCTGGTATGCAGCACAAGTACACTGCACGTCCACGTCTACATTGGAAGTAACGAAGCATAAGTGTACACTTTGTCTTTCTCTATGGACTTTGGTGGCACATTAAACTCTGCATTTAGAGCAACTCCAACGGGCCGACCCAACGGACGGCGCTTTTGTCCGCTTTTTGTCCGTTTGGGTCGGCCCGGCGGACACAAACGTCCGGCGCTGTGTTTGGGTCGGCGCGAGCGTCCAACGCTGGCCCGACCCATTTTGTCGGCGCGTCAAAGAAAAGTTGAAGAGCTTTTTAAAAATAAATGCATGCATTTAATTAAACATAAAGCCGGCCACGAAGGCCGGCGAAAGCCCACATTACATTAATTAGCATAAAAATACTAAAAACTAGATGGCGCGCTGCCCTAGGCGTCCTCGGTGGCGGCAGAGTCTGCGTCGGTGCCGGTGAGGTCGATCAGCAACGGCGCAGGGCCGGCCCAGGGGAACGCCGTGTTCCAGAGGGCGGCGATGTCGGGTTGCGTCGCCGCTGCCTGGGCCTGCTGCGCCTCCTCTTCGGCCTTGCGCTCGACCATCTCCAGGCGCTCGCCCTCCCGGCGCTCCTCGGCCAGCCGAACGCGGCGCCAGTGGTCAAGGTAGGCCGCCTCCTGCTTCGCCGTCGCCCCGAGCCAGGTCGGCGGAGCGCTGACCCACTCGCGCACTACTCCGGTCCAGGAGTAGTGCTCGAGGTAGGCCGGTTCCTCCAGCTCGGCTTTGGGCGGGGACGGCGGGGTCATTGGCGGCACGACGCAGTCGCCCGCCGCGGAGGGCCATGGCCTCCGCCATGGCAGCCTGGAAAGCCGCCTCATCCGCCTCCCTCCACTGCGCCTCCTCCTCGCTCTCCTTAATGGCAGGCGGGGGGCCTTGCCCTTGCGGCTGCCCCGCCGCACGCCCGGCTTAAAAAATGACGACCTCCGTCGCTGACGGTGGGCTCAAGGTGGGCGGTCGTCATAAATATTGTTTACCGTCGTAGTTGGACGACCGCCAGGTGGGGATGCGGCGGACGGCGAGGAGACGTGCGAGGCGTCCGCTTCGCGTCCGCCCCAACGCATTTCAGGCACAAATTTGGGCCGCAAATGCGTCGGCGCAGACGCGACGCGGACTTGATTTGGGTTTGGGTCGGCGCGTTGGGCCGTCACTTTTGTCCGCGCCGACCCAAACGGACGCGGGCGGACGAAATGGATCGCCCCATTGGAGTTGCTCTTAGGGATCAGCCTCACGCTGTCACACATATGATCTTCAAGCTTTGTACGACTCAGTATACAGCACGGAAAAGCATACAGCAAGTTATGGATTATTCACCTTCCACTACAAGGATGAGATTTTGGGTGGAACTACCAGCCGAGTTTTTAATCAGAATCGGATGCGCGCGTGAGCGTGGGCCGATGCAGTAGCTAGTCGCATGCAATCTACCAAATCAATCAAATGACCAAGAAATAGAGCAGCAAGTCACAAAACTTATGAGCTCTTTGAGTGTCGCGTCATTTGCAGTTTTGTACGTACTTATTTTACGCGCCATAAACTTGTTGATGGCCTTTTGAATGAAGTACCATCAACGGCTTAGCGACTTCGGATTGTGATTATGGATCACTTTCGTGTGGTAGGGATCGTAACACTTTTACTTATAAAACCAATCATGCATACTTTGCCAAAATGCCGTGTCATTTTGCTACGTGCCATGAAACCGATCCACACCGGTGGCCAACCACGTCTCACGGTCACAAATCAACTCATCCTCCTTGTTCGAGTAGGTGTTTCCCCTACTCTTCTTCTTTGGGTCAGCGCCAGGAGCCAGTGGTCGTCCGGTTCAAAGTCCGGCTGCTTGGTGTACTCCTGTTGGGTGTTCGGCTGCGGCTTTTGTTCTGGATGGAATCATCTATTTGTCCATCTTCGCAGCAGTCCCCATCTTGGATAGTGTTCATCATCATCTCGCTGTTTTCTGCCATCAGACTTGGTTTAGTCATTCCAAACAGTGAATTGGCACCTGCGGACGAGAGCTCCACACCAGGAATCCGCGACCGGACAAGCATCGGCGGCTCCCTGAAGAGGTAGTTGTTGTTAAGGTCGATGGTGAACGGCGTTCGATGGCCGGAGGAGGAGGCCGCTAAGTGTGTAGCGATTGCTGCATGCAGAGCATACCAAGGTTGAGCCGTATGCATCTTTCTGATGCAGAGGCTGGGGTAAACCCCCTTTTCAAAAAAAAAGAGCATACCAAGGTGCTAGGCAGTGTAGTAGTAGGTCGGCTTCAGCTCCGTGAGCCATGGCAGCGATTGACCGGGTGACACTGGCTTTTTTGCCGTCTTCTTTGCCATTCAATGAGGAGCCACGGCCTGACCGTCAGCCATCGCCTTCTCCTTCAGCCTGGCACACCGACCATGGCGTAGCATGGAGGCTACCTTGCGGGCGAGCTCCCTGGGCTCCTGTGTGATGACGAACATCGTCTTCAGCTCCTACGATGGCTCCAT
>NC_041383.1:763218048-763227452 GCF_002162155.2 Triticum dicoccoides | reverse complement strand
TCGGGGCGGTGGCGGCGGGAGGGGCGGGCTTTCGTGTGGGAGGACTGGAATGACTGTGAGAATGCGCGGGTTCCGACTAGGTTTTGAGTGGGTCCACGCTGTCGAAGTCCGATGTGGCGGAGGTCGAGACACCCTAAACCTCCCCATAGTTTGGCACCAGTTTGCAGAATTTCAAACGTCAAAATTGGTCCGGACAATTTTGGTAACTATAGTTGAATGACTAGAAGTGTCCTAAATGTCCTATCCAGACATTTACAGACCGTTTGATGATCCGTGTTGGAGTTACCCTAACTAGCCATGTGTATCTTGAAAAAAAGTTAGCTAGCCTTGTGCTACAGGTAGAGTCAGTCAGCGTGCACATCTTCCTTCAGGCAAGACGCCTGTATCGTCCAATCAAAACATGCAAGCATGTGTCACATAAAAAACACATGGCATGTGTCTTCATCAAAATAGGCTTTCGCCCCGCTTTATAGATAAAGCAATTGTCCGTACAACCAACATTCAAAGTCCAGACCCAAATCGACGGCTGGGGCAACAGCACAATCATGCCTAAAAGAAACATAAAAGAAACAGGAAATCCTCAGTCCCGACCATTTTAGAAGAAGAATTTTGAAGTCCAGATTAATTTTTCTAAAACATATGCATACAGAAACATGTTGCCTATATATAGGTGGTGCCAAGGGAAGCCTTTGACGCTGAAACATAGCCGGTTGTCATCACACCATATGGCTGCAAGAGCATTGCTGGCGGTTGTCTTCCCATTTCTCCTTCTGGTTGTTGCTTCCAGCGCCGCCGACGGCGCCTTTGGCCTGCAGCCGATAAGCCGGAGGAGCTTCCCCAAGGGCTTCATCTTTGGGACGGCCTCCTCGGCCTACCAGGTTTTCACTCGTTTTTCCTCCATTGATCCATGGATCATGGTCTCCTTTCTTAGTTCAGTACAATCTGTTGACAAGTATGAAAGCTGCAGCATAAGCTGATGCTTGATAGTCATTCACCGGCCGAGACTCAAACTGATCGCATGCTTTAGGCCAACAACTCATTAAAAGAAACGTTGTAATATTAATTATACTAGAGGCAAGAGCACTAGAGATCCACAAACTTGCAATGTATGTGATGATTTAGTCCACAAACTTGTAAAAGATGATCGACCCATCCTTAAACTTGCATTGTGCGTGAAGTTTTAGTCCACAACCAATCAGGAGCGGACAAATGGCGCCTCGCTGGCGGCGGCGTGCCACATCCGCTCACCCCTGGCAATTTACAGAAGGACCTTCACCTTTCCAAAAATCACGCATGTGTACATGCCTGGGCCGCCCTTTCTGAACTGATTGTGCGACGTATATTGGCTGACCATATTGACAGAAGAATGCACACAAATAGCTGAGGCAAGCTAAAAATTTCCCATAATCTTCGTAGCATTGGCAGGATAGAACACACGGGATGGCCACAGGTCACAAGTCACTATTTGGTACAAAACTAAGAACATAACAGAAGAGCAAAGATAAACTGTTCACAGTAATTGATGGGCAACGCGCGTGCTGCTACTGCTACTACTGATGCAGGCAAGCTTTGCTTGGTTTAAGGCATCTCTAACGTCAATCCGTAAATTTTCTCCCTTATCCGTCCGCGGACACAGATGCGGGAGACCGTCTTCCAACCGTAGCAGCATATATTTTGAACCAACCGGACGAAATTCGTGCAAACACGGCCGGATTTCATACAAACCGGACTAAACATTTTCATTTTGAATTTATTTTAACTAAAGAAGGTAAAACAATGTGCACGTACAGTCGCGCGGAGCTTCGCTCCCACGACACGGTACACTAGTCTACGGCCAGCCGTGGCAGATCCCTTTGTCTTCCCCATCTCCGACAGCCCGCTCACCGGACTGCTGGGAGCCCCGGAGGTATATGCTTCAGTGCATAGGGCGGCTCGCTTCCCCACCGCTCATCGGAGTGGAACCGCCGGCTGATGCTTCAGCCGGAGGGGAAGGGGGTCCGCCTCCACTTTCGTCGAGCCCAGGCGGGGGGTCGGCGATGGTCTGCATTGAAGAACCGGACAAGAAGACACCGACTGTGTACGCCGGCATTGCCTCGGCGGTGGCCTTCATGGGACCCAAGCAGTGACGGCCTCCCGTGTTCTACTTCTCCTCGATGATGGCGGCTTGCATGGACGTGCTGGCCGCCACCTCGTCAATGTCAGTGCAGCCGGCTTCTTTCTCCGCCGGCATGAAGCGGCTACGCGAGCGTCGACGAGGGATGGCGCGGTTCCGGAGACATGCATTCCTACACGCCGACGTTCGGGATATAGTAGACTACGATGGCGCCGCAAGTTGCGAGATAAGGCAAAACTCTAGGTGTTTTCAATATGTCTTTGGACGCGGAAGATGGTCCTATTATATATACTGCTATAGACGGTATCGTGTCGTGATCATGATCTCGAACTGACTTTATATAATACGACCAGAGACGGTATTGTGTCGCGATCACAATCTCAAACCTACTTACCGGACAAGAAATAATTAACTTGTATGCCAAGACATCAAAAAATAAAACGGCAAAAGGAAGCAGCAGTTCTGCAAGCTCACCTCGTTCTTCTTTGATGCTTTGCAATGGACAAAATGTGCTTACCTTGTAGTCCAACATTTGCCCTCCCCGTTGTGGATCGCCTCCACAAGGGCAGTGTAGTTCCAGTTCTTGATGACATTGTAAGGTCCATCGTGGATCTCCACCTCGATGGTGTACCCGCCATTGTTGACCAGGAAGATTATGTTGTTCTGTCCGCACCACAACATAGTCGACACATCATGTGCTGTCACCTGCAGACGATAGAATTACCCGAACATCGTATTAGAAACAGCACGCAGTGCAAACAAATTGCAGCACACGTCAGCAGAGATCGGATCCAGGGATGTTTCACTTGAAAGCTCACGTCACCAATGCAGCCTATGGCATGCTTGTCACTTGCCCCTCGCGCGTACACCGACTAATGCACCCACTGACCATCCAAAGGAGCGTGCAAGGCATGTACGCGCATTTCAATAGAGTTGCAGGGTTTTTTCACAAAAGTGCCGGGGCGAGCGGTTGTGCCACGACACGGCCAGAGTGGCGCCATTTGTCCGCTCCTAATTGGCTATGGACTAAAACTTCACACGCAGTGCAAGTTTAAGGATGGGCTGATCACCTTTTGCAAGTTTCTGGACTAAGTCATCACATACATTGCAAGTTTGTGGGTCTCTAGTGCTCTTACCTCATTATACTATACGCTATGTTTCATTCACTAAAAACTGGATGTTCCAGTGATCAGCAAGCTGCTTTCTTTTGCCCTCAAGTTGTTGGTTCCAAGCCCACACAATGCATGTCATTTTTTTTCCTCCATACGATTTTCAAACTGAATCAAAGTGATTTGCTAATCGGATCAGGCTGGAGCTGTTTTGCAAAAAAGAACCCTATAAATATTAGTCTGTTATTGAGCGATTAAACAAATGCTGGTGTGGTAGCCATGTAGCCTTTTTTTCACCCTAAATAAGTTTTGGCCTTATTTAATAGAATAAATGAGTTTATGACCTGAATTTGACCGTTTTTCGAGTTGTTGGCCTAAAATGTGCAATCAGTTTGAGGTCATGTACTAATGGCATATTTCACTCTTAATTATAATGAAATCTATCATTATGAAAATTTTGGTTCTAGCACCGTCTAATTAAAAATTTGGTGGACATTCACATGCTGCAGTATGAGGGTGGCGCAATGGAGGGGGGCAGGGGATCAAGCATCTGGGACAACTTCACTCACCAACACCCAGGCATGTATATACATCTTCTATACACAGTGTATATCATTTTTATTAGCAAATTGTTTCTACATATCTTCTTAATAAGAACATTTTCAAAGATCTTTTTGAGAGGTCAAGAGCTATAGAAAATCACCTTTTCCCACCGAGTGAAACATTCATGGTGTTTAACCACTGGATGGTAGAATTACACGCGCACACCTAAAAGCTAATCCAACGCTTGGGAAACCAATTCTGATTTAACAAAGTATTAGGCAACTTAGAATAAGAAACATGGTAGCAATGATATACTATATATACCACTCACACCTACAAAACGTAAATTTAAACTTCTCCAACTTCAACTAGTAAAAAAGTTGTTTAGAATAGCGAGGTGAAAATAGAAAATGAGATTTATAGCGAAAATATTTTGATAGTATCATAATTTTTACAAACACAATTTTAAGAAAAATAGAGTCAAAGTTAAGTGTTGGTGATTTTGCATATTAACAAAGGGAGTAGGATTACGGTAATATCTCAAGGACTGTACATCTGAGTATCTTACAAAATTGCAATGCCAATATTTGTAAAAAAAAATGCGATTAGCCAATATTTGTAGTTATATGGACAACTAGGCCTTTATATCCATTGATGTTCTGATTACCAACAAAGTAATTTGAATTTAGAACTGAGGTTAAATCATGATGTTCCTTTCAACAAAATGAATATACATGAGCATAATAGCCTTTTTCTCATAACACCCTACTGAGTAAATTACTTCGGCAGATAAAATTGCCGACGGAAGCGATGGGGATGTGGCAGTGGACTCCTACCATCTTTACAAGGTATTGATAGTGTATATGTCTTGCTTTTTAACCAGATCTTTATGGTGTTTCACAAATTATATGGTCAAAGATGTTGATCAAGATCAAATTGTGACAAGATCTTTAAATTTTAGTTCCAATCCAACAAAAAGAAACTAGGTACTCTCTCCATTTAAAAAATAATATATTGTCCTAAGTAAAAAAAGTGACGAAATCTATAGAAAAAATCTGCAAGGATATACAATAATGGAATTTATATTATATGAAAATATATTTCATAATGCATCTAACGAAGCAAATTTGGTGTTGTAATGCTGATGTATCATTGTATAGATTTGGTCAATCTTAATGAAGTTTGACTTAGGACAAACATAGAAGTTCAATTATCTTGGAAAGAAGGGAGCAGTAGTTGTTGAAGTATATTGAATTCATGCTCCAACCAACTCTCTCCATCAGTTCGAACTTTTGAATGAGTTGGCTGGAGCATGAATTTAATATGGTATCCGAGCCAAGAGGTCTTGAGTTCAAAACCATGCCAACGCAGTATTAGAAAAATAATTATGCGGCCTGCATAAATCCCACGTCAAAGGGCTAAATAAGCCTAGACGCGAGGGGGTGTTGAAGTATATTGCCCGCCTCTTTTCATTAGTTTGGATTTTTGGATGAGTTGGCTGGAGCATGAATTCAATAGTACTGATCCTAATTTGCCAATAACATAGGAAGATGTGCGCCTTATGAAGGATATGGGAATGGACGCGTACAGGTTCTCCATCTCATGGACAAGAATTCTTCCAGGTATGCTATTTCAGACTGGAAACCTCCACTCTCATTTTTGGTCCCAAGTAGAAAAATATATTTTGCATCATCTTCGCATTTTCTAGTCTATAGAATGTCCACATCGATCTTAATGTCTTAATGCATAACAGATGGAACTCTGCGAGGTGGAGTCAACCAAGAAGGCATCAAGTATTACAACAACTTGATCGATGAGTTGTTGTCCAAAGGTATGTCGTCAAACTGTCAGTATGTAATTTGATTTATTACCTAATCTATTAAACTGCACGGAACAATTAGGTCCTTTCTTTATTTTATCAGATTATTCTTAAGATTTGAGATATTTTGTATATCTGCACAGGGGTGCAGCCATTTGTGACACTTTTTCACTGGGACACTCCACAGGGACTGGAAGATAAATATGGAGGATTTCTTAGCCCTAATATCATGTAAGTCAACCACTATTTATTTTATAAGAACATAACTCCCAGGCGTGACGTTTTAGAGATGAGCACAATGCAACTCTGTCTAAGTACCTTTTGAATAAGTAAGTTACAAAACAATTACAAAATATATTTTATATTTTTTTATGAGAAGTCAAACGAAGCATTTCTTTCTAATGCACCTTAATACTATGTAGGTTTTCCACATTAGCCATTGAAGATTGAAAAGGTGTGGCTAGAGCTTTGTAAAACTATTTCATTTATGATGGAGATAGTATCATGTGCAAACATGCACAGTATATATCAACTTTCAAAATAACTAACTCACAATGGTGCAGAAATGACTATAAAGACTTTGTTGAAGTCTGCTTCAAAGAATTCGGAGATCGCGTGAAGCATTGGATCACATTGAATGAGCCATGGTCCTTCTGCGTTTGGGGTTATGCAGAGGGCGTATCTGCACCAGGTCAGTGTTCTCCGTGGGAGAAGGCAAACTGCAGCGTCGGGGATTCAGGGAGGGAGCCATACACTGTTGGACACCATCAGATACTCGCTCATGCAGCAGCCGCGAGATTGTATAAACAGAAATATAAGGTGACTGATCCAGCTGTTCATCGTATCATGCAGCTGCAATTCATCCATGAATGTGATTGATATGGTGTACATAAAAAATGTAGGGCATGCAGAAGGGCAAGATTGGAATAACTTTGGTCGCAAACTGGGTTATTCCCATATCCCGTTCAAAGTCAAGCATTGCCGCGACGAAACGCTCTATGGAATTCATGCTTGGATGGTAAAAATTTTATCTTTCATGCTGGCATAATTTGTTGTATGAGTCTAGAAGAGAATGCAGATTGATCTTATGCTAGGAATAAAACCACTGTAGGTTTTTGGACCCGCTCTGCAGAGGAGACTACCCCCGGAGCATGAAAGTATTGGTCGGAAACCGTCTGCCGCAGTTCACCAAAATACAGTCTAAATTGGTGAAGGGTGCATTTGACTTCATTGGACTCAACTACTATACTACAAACTACGTTGGTAGCCTTCCTCCATCAAAAGGCATTAGGAACAGCTACTCTACCGATGCTCAAGCTATTCGTACCGGTGAGTCGATCATGCTAAATCCATAGTCAATCTGTCTCCGTTCTTTGTCTGCCAGACTAATAATATCATGGAAATTATCCCCTTCTAAAAATAAATATTAAGTGAATAATGGAGACTTTGCCATAGATTACATATGTTAATACTGCATGCTAAAAATTAGCCAATTATATCAGGTGTTCGAAATGGTGTTCCCATAGGTCCTCAGGTAACTAGCAACTTATCCTCATACACAGACTAATCTTCCTCAAGTTTTCTCCCAACTTTCTTTTCTGGATCGAGTAAATGACCTGCATGTAGGCTGCTTCACCTTGGCTCTACGTCTACCCTCAAGGCTTCCGTGATCTGCTACTTTATATCAAGGATAATTACCACAATCCAACCATCTATATCACTGAAAATGGCAAGTGCGTTTTCCTACCCTAGATAGGAACAATGAGATCAAAACGTATCTGAACAATTATTTGTCTCTCTGAGTATTTTAGGAACCAATGAAGCCAACAACAAGAGCCTACCACTCAAGGAAGCCCTCAAGGACGACGCCAGGATAGAGTACCACCACAGGCACCTTGATGCCCTGCTGAGTGCGATAAGGTCAGAGCTAGCAGCTTAATTTTACAGTCAAAATCAGTCAACAAGCCTCTAAATCAGACATCAACTGCTGCAGGGATGGGGCAAACGTGAAGGGGTACTTCGCGTGGTCACTGCTCGACGACTTCGAGTGGACGAGCGGGTACACGGTGCGGTTTGGGTTACACTTTGTGGACTACCACCATGGTTTGAAGCGGTACCCCAAGCGCTCTGCTGGCTGGTTCAAGAAGTTCCTCAAGGATGATCTCACAGATCAACTGGAAACCAACGACAAAGATGGAGGCGTTGTACGTGTTGCAGATTGCGATAGATGCTTGACTGATTATGCAGTGGTGTTGAAATATATTGCCCGTCTCTCTTCATCAGTTCGGACTTTTGGATGAGTTGGTTGAAGCATGAATTCAATATGGTAGCAGAGCCAAGAGGTTTTGAGTTCAAGACCCTGCCAACGCAATATTAAATAAAACAATTATGCGACCTACATTGATCCCACGTCTAAGGACTAAAATAACCTAGACGCGAGGGGGAGTGTTGAAATATATTGCCCGCCTCCCTCCATCAGTTCGAACTTTTGAATGAGTTGGCTGGAGCATGAATTCAATAGCTGGAACAATAAAAATACTCCACAATTTAAAGGTCAATGTAACAAGAGGCTCGTGCGTGAACATATCTAGTGATACCAAAGTATATAGATGGTATTAATTGTGGTATGAATGTCAAATGACCTTAAATTTGAATTCAAGAAAGGGAATAAATAAATATTTGTTGCATTATATCATATCTTATGTATCTTTCAATATATTGGAAAAAAGTACCACTCATTTTGTAGTAAAATTGAGTAAGATCGATTTGTCTCATGGTCTAATATGAAGCGGGGGAAAACCCTTTTTTGTCGAAGAGAATTAGCACAAATTCTGTAAATATGGTGTCCGAGTCAACCACCACATGTGTCTGACATTCACGAGGAGAATTATCAAAAATGGTGCTGCTTTTGTTGTTGGTGATTGTAAGGAGGATGGAGTTTTTGTCACCACTGTCCCCAAGTTGGTCATAACCAGGGGCGGAGCCAGAATTTGGACATAAGGGGGCGAAGGAGACATGATATATAGATTATTTTAAAATAGCATGCACAGCGTGTCGAGTACGACGTCTTTTAAAGAAGTAGAATAAAAACGAAGATAACATGAAGAGTGTCAAAAGCTCATGATCTCTTTGTCATTGCAACTAAAATCAACGATAAAAAGGGATAATTAGTTAATAATCTTATGCCATTTGATAAACATATGGTTTTTGTCTTCTACGTAAGCAATTTGTATAGCTTGTCAGTAAAAATGTAAATAAGTAATGAATCTTAATTCTTAAGAGCTTGTATATAGCTGTACCTTGATTAGGTCAAGATGAGTAGACAAAATTAACGAACAACAATCGGATGCGCAGATGTAGTGGCGGGGCGGCAGTGCGTTGCTTCAAGAGCGCCAGCAATCCAGTCAGTAGATAAGAAATCCAGCACGGCAGCCATCATCCTTGAAGGGCAACCGAGATTGAAAAGAGATTGATGCATTAGATTAGACTACCTTTTAGGCTTCAGATCGTGTATATGTCGTACCTTCAGGTTTTAGACTGCAAAGAACTCGATCAATTCAGGCGGTAGTTTCCCTCCCCGGCGAGTGGCGGCAGGCGAGACGGCGGCGGCCCTGGCGAACTAATAGAAGATAGAATCATCTATGTTCTGTACCCTCGTCCAATGCATATGACCTAGGGCCTCGAAGGTAAAACATACTGATGTGGCGTAAAATACGTACATGGCCACACGCCCAAATTGGTCTTTCGTTTTTACTGGGCCGTGTAGCGCTGATTATATATGCCTGCTGCCTATTTCTACGCATAGTAGTTGCTGTGAATC
>NC_041383.1:763208318-763217532 GCF_002162155.2 Triticum dicoccoides | reverse complement strand
CTTTTTCAGATTACTGATCTGCTTAGGAGAGCGCTTCTGACAAAGCAAG
This sequence comes from Triticum dicoccoides, assembly GCF_002162155.2. NCBI lineage: Eukaryota > Viridiplantae > Streptophyta > Magnoliopsida > Poales > Poaceae > Triticum > Triticum dicoccoides. Next base: position 763,217,483 of record NC_041383.1, on the reverse strand, counting down.
TCTTAATTGAACTTTATTTTGATGCTGCTATCCTGCCGAATACTACGGACATGTGTGTGCCCCCTGAAAATATGTTGGTAAACCTGGCACTTGGAGACGATCCCAACTTCAAAGCCGTCAAGGTAAGGCTTGTTCATGCAAAGGCTGATTCAGTGCTATATGCTCAAGCTGGACAAGATTTCATTGATATTGTCTTCCGACTCCTTAGCACTCCACTTGGAACCATATACACTGAAGAATTTCAGTCAGCTACCCCAATCTGGATGCATTGACAATATCTACAAGAGTGTGGCTGGAAGTGTAAAACAGGAGTTCAAAGCTTACTTCTATCCCCATTACAAGCGCCTTTCTTTGGCTACATCAGTACTGTGCTGCAAGTAGAAGAATTAGTTCGTCAGACCTTGTGATTGGATCCACTAGTTGTTATTAGTTGAATCCCGAATCCCCTATTGATAGAACCTATATCTTAAAACAGGCTTTCGCCCTGCTTTATATATAAAGCAACACAACCAGGTTACACGGCCGAGCGATACAGAGTAGTGAGGTAGCCCTCTTACTCTGTAGGGACACTCAGGAGGAATTCTGTTAGGGTTCAGAAAGGACACTTTTGATCTAGATTGGCTGTTGGCCAATACTTTATTAGTGCGGAACTAACCCAACGGAACATCCAATTTCAGTGGGAACTTATAGTGGTCTACGGCCTAGCAGACCACTCTAAATCTGTTGGGTTTTTGGCTGAACTTCACGATAAAATCACTAGGGCGGTGCATCCGGTTGTTGTCGGCGGTGACTTCAACCTGATGAGAACCATGGATGACAAAAACAAGTACTTGCACCTAGTTAACCTTTAACTACTTGACACGTTTAACAATTGGATCGCGGATGTGGAACTGCAAGAATTAGACCGGGTCGGTGCCAGCTACATATGGACGGACCCGACCCAATGTGTCTTAGATCGGGTCTTTGTGTCTCCAGAGTGGGAGCACAAATTCCCATCTTGCTCACTTGCGGCAATGACTCGCCTAGGGTCGGATCATTGCCCGCTGGTTTTAGATTCCGAGGAGGCTCGCGCCAAGAGGCGGGTGAGGTTCTATTTCGAGCTTCGGTGGCTCGAACACCCTGGTTTTGGTGATGTGGTGCGGGATTGTTGGCAGCGGGGCGTGTTGCCAACCTCCTCACGGCACGGTCCTTTAGCTGACTCAATGGATAAATGGCAGCACTGTATCCTGAAGATGTGCCAACATTTGCGCGGCTGGGGTGCAAATGTTGGGGGGTGCGTGGCTTTGTTTGCTGCAATCACTTATATTGTATTTATGCCTAAGTATATACCAATAGTAGTTTGGTAAATATGAATGTGCATGCAAGTATGGACCTTTTGTTAGTGGTGAAATGTTCTAAATTAGTTGAAGTTCTAGCTTTATTCTGGGGGGTTTTTCAAAATTTCAAAACATCTTTTCTGCATGGTTTTCACCAAATGTTGGTTTTCATGTGATATTCTTCCAACTTCAATAACTTTGACGAGCGTAGAAAAATAGTTCAACATCTACAAAACCAAACTAGTTTCATCACACTAGTCATAAATATATTTACATATTATACACCCTTCGTTTCCTTTTACTCCGCATATAAAATTTGTTTGAAGTCAAATTACGCAAAGTTTGACCAAAATTTATATTAAAAATTATCAACATCTATCATACTAAAGTTATATAGTATGATAATTAATTTCATCATGCATCTAAACATATTAATTCCATACTGTGAATATTGATATTTTCTCATATGAAGTTAGTCAAACTTTCTGAAATTTGAATTCACACAAATTTAATATGCGGACCAGAAAGAAATGGAGGAAGTATATATTTGATATCATAGATGTTTAATATGTTTTTCTGTAGACCTTGTCAAATTTAAAACATTTAACTTAGGAAAAAAATAGAACTTCAATTAATTTAGAATGGAGGAAATATATAATAATATATTTTTATCTACATATATTTCCAGGACCTTTTAGCAAATATATGATGAAGCTTTTTGTTAGAAGATATGTTGTACTAGCTATTAAGCAAGCAATATCGGGTCTTGTTAATGGGAGGGTTGTTTTGGCTCCGCGGTGCATTTGCCCTCTAAAGAACAGTAAATTCAAAACAAATAGTAAATAAATTTTAAAAAAACTAATTTTTTTTATAGATGTTCATGTTAGTGTCGCAAGCATCCTTGACAATTTTCATGCGAAACGAAGTAGCGGTGTTTTGTTGATGAAAAAAAAAGTTGGGTGTAACATTTGGGGTTCAACTCGTTTTCCTTTTGTGAAGGCCAAAATGCTCTAAGCTTTTCACCTAATTTTTTGTAGGTAGCATTTGGATGTGACTATGAACACATCAATTTTTTTGGATTTTTTTTACATTTAAAAAAGCTTTTTTTTCACGTTCTCCTAAGAGACGAATTGGATTTCTGCTCGTTAATAGAACTAGCCGATGCTCCGCGCGTTGATGTGGAACCTTACTAAAATGCATAAATAATTGCTATAAAAACAACTAAAACTAATGAAAAGCAAATGTAAGTTTAAAAAACATATGAAGCATATAAAAATAGAAAAAAAAGGAGTTGCAATTAAAAGAGTATCATGTCTAACAAAATGTGAAGGATGAACTCTAATGCAAAAAATAAGTTATGACTGACATGCATGAATTTATGATGTGGCAATACTTAATGCATAGAGTAATGAAAAAATGTATTTTATGGCTTGCATGCTTGACTTGCTTATCTAGCCTAGTTGCATGTCTAGGAAAGATAGGTAGTGGGTTATACTCCCTCCGTTTCTAAATATAAGTCCATTTTAGAGATTTGAATATGCTACATACAGATGTATATAAACATGTTTTAGAGTGTAGATTCAATCATTTTGCTCCGTGTGTAGTTCATATTGGAATCTCTAAAAAGGACTTATATTATTTACGAACGGACGGAGTAACTATTTAGGAATTGAAGATATTTAGATCTTTATTTTTAGGAAAATGCTATCTCTCAATCGGCGGATGTTTGTCTGTGCGTCCACCCTAGCCGTCAGATTTGGTTTTGATCAAACGACTAAACAATCTTTATTCTGGTACAGTTCTTGCAACCCACCCCTTGTTTCAGTTGGCCTCACCGAAACAAATGGTTTGTTGCAGATCGAGCACTCGCGACCAGCAGTCAAGTCGAGCGCCCTTGCCTATAGATCATAGTCGTGAGCGCATCCATCGGATCTCCGCCGCCAAACGCCTCCCGGCAACCGAATCGGGTGAGACCCACCACGCAGACATGGAGCACCAACAACCTCACCATCGTTCCGGCATCACCAGCGCTAGCAACAGCCACATCACCACGCCGCACTTCCATGTGCACTACAAGTTTCTGCAACAACAATGTTGTTGCGGAACAGCGGCATCAAAAGACGACTGTGTTAGTGCGCGATGCGGCCGGAGATATTGTTGCAACTTTTGCAACAAGGGTCTTGTTACAAAAGATTAGACGCAGCAGGAGATGTGTTTGCAATTTTTGCAACAAAGGTCTTGTTGCAGAAAATTAGAGAAAAAGAAATTTCGCAACAAAAGTCTTATTGCATGAAATTAGAGAAGAACGGGTTTCACAAAAAAGATCTTATTGCAGGAAATTGCGGAAGAGAAGGTTTCGCAACAAGCATATTGTTGCAAGAAATTAAAGAAGAGGAATTGACAGCTCAAGTCACAGAATCGAAATGCTCGCGAGGCGGTGGATCTTTTTAAAAGATTCACCAGCCGACGCGTAGGGCATCGACAAATCCTAAACGGCGCTCTAAGCGCCCAGGTGGGATTCGAACCCGCGCCGCCAGGATTAATGCACATCGTGATGACCACCCCTCCTACTCAACTTTCTGTGATACTGTGTAACTTCTTCCTTTTTTATTCTTTCTAGTTCTTTTTTTTTATTTCTTTATTTCTTCTTTTTCTTTTCTCTTTCTAATTCGACGCAAAATGTTCACTGGATTTTCTGAACCTTTTTTTTCTAATTGGATGAACGGTGTTAGGAAATCGGTGAACTTTTGTAAAATTCCATAAACTTTTTTGAAGTTGATGAACTTTTTTCAAAATCGGTGAACTTTTTTTCAAATTCGATGAACTTCTTGTTAAATTCTTGAACTTTTTTTGAAGTTTGTGTACTTTTTTTTCAAAACTAATGAACTTTTTTCAAACCGGTGAACTTCTTTTATCAAATTCGATGAACTTTTTTCTAAAATCGATGAACTTTTCTTGAATGGATGAACATTTTTTAGAAATTCGTGAACAATTTTTTTAAGTTTGTGAACTTTTCTTTCAGAATTTGTGAACATTTTCGAATTTATGAGTTTTTATATTATTTAGGATTTTTCAATATTTTCTTCTTTTCAAGAATCAGCGGTTGACCGGTCAATTCAAAACTAATGAACTTTTTTCAAACCGGTGAACTTTTTTATCAAATTTGATGAACTTTTTTCTAAAATCGATGAACTTTTCTTGAATGGATAAACATTTTTTAGAAATTCGTGAACTATTTTTTTAAGGTTGTGAACTTTTCTTTCAGAATTCATGAACATTTTCGAATTTATGAGTTTCTATATTTTTTTGGATTTTTTATATTTTTTTCAAGAGTCAACGGTTGACCAGTCAACTGTTGACGGTCAACTGCGATCGACGGAACGAGGCGATCTGCGCGGAGGAAGTGAACGAGGCAACTTGGGCCGGCCCAGTTTGAGGGCGTGTATGCGCCAGTACCTCAAACGGGCGCCGAAGGCGCTCTTTAGGCAAAATCACTAGTTGACCGGTTTGAAAAGCGTGAATCTCACAGAAGAAAAGAGAATAATAAAAAGCGTTTCTTTGTGCAAAAAAAAATTCAATTTTTGTTTATCAAAAAGCTAAGGAAGACCTTTGGAAAACCAAAATAGGAAAAAAAAACCCGCTAAAAGGCCGAAAACGCGTGCGAAAAAATAAAAAACAAAATTCACAGCAGAGCGCGGCGCATGACGAACGGTTGAAAGCGCGACAAGTGGCGCTGATCGTTGCGAGGCTCCCGAACGAGCACTCGTTAACTAGTTGCTCTCCCCTTTAGGAGCTCCCTAGTGCTAACTGCAAAATTTTAGGTGAAAAGCTTACAGCATTTTAGCCTTCACAAAAAAAAAAACACGTTGAACGCTTAATCCTGAGCAGGGCGGCTCGCAGCCTCGGCCGCACCTCACCGGCGGAGCGGCGGACCACGCCATCGCGCCACGCTCGGAGTCTAGCTCGCGCATGGACGCCTTGCCCGGCCTCTGCAGGACAAACGACCGTTCCATGTACATGACGATGTCGAGGATCATGAGGACGGCACGGCCGTGCTTCTTCCACTCGCCCAGCAGCTCCCGCAGGAACTCGGCGTCCGGCACGGAGGCGGAGCGGTCCAGAGACTCTGCGACCTTGTCAACAACCCCCGCCGCCATGCTCGTGGCGACCTGGGTGTAGAGCACCTCGCCATGGCCGAGGTTGACCAAGTCGTGAGCGCACCTGCAGGGGATCGAAAACACAGGACTCGGTCAGATCGATCGACATAACCGGCGAGACGATGAACATGAACGGTGATGGATCTTTAGAAGGTCTTGAAGTTGAGGCCATTGGTGTCTCCGGCGTACCCTTGCCGGAAGGCGGAGGAGAGCACCAGGCACGAGTTAACGGCGAGGTTGGGGTCGGCGGCCGCGGCTTGGCGTTTGAAGGGCTGGATTCGTGGCAACGGACGGCGTATCGTCGTCGTCGGCGCCGTCTGGACCGTCGCGTGCGCGGGGATGGGGAACATCTCATGGGCTAGGCCGTGGTGTAGAGATTGGACAACGGTTATATAGGTGAGATAGGCCTCGATAACCCGGAAATGCCGTTTGGAGGCCGAGCACCATGCAGGCCGTAATCCGGCTCGTTAGTCGTTGTGGGGATCAGCTGCCGTCCCATATTATTCCGACGTATTTTAATCTGGCACCTTTTTACACCACACTGTATTCTTAAATTGTGCACAGTGCTATCCCATGTTAATGACGCTGCCCTGCCAAGCTGTTCACACGTTCCATCGTCTCACCCACCTTGTCCACACAGTGCAAGGAGTTCACGAACATGGGCAGGATTTATGTGTCAGTCTTGCTATTTGTGAGACGCTAGAACATACGCAACAACCACACCATCTAGTGATGTGCCATTTAATCGCTTTCCGAACGTTAGGATTTATGCCCAGAATTACTTGAGTGGACCAATTAAGTTATTCATTATTGCCGGATGAACGTTGGATTTATGCCCTGAATTAGTTGAATGGAACATGTGAATCTTTTTTTTAAAAAATGAACCAGTTGTTCTCAAACCGGTTATACTATTAGTTCAACTCTTGCAAAAAAAAATCACATTGTCCAAAGGAAAATTTCATGTATTTAAGAAATAATTTGTTCATTTGTGTAACAAAATCTTGATGCATTTTTCAATAATGTTCTTCTCTGTGAAAAACTGTTCATGTGTTTCAACAACCAAAAAATGTTCGCTCGTAATGTACTAACAACCGTTACAACAAAATGTCCATTTTTTATTAAATTTTTCCATTTTGTTTCCTTTTTGTTTTTTGTGGTGCCCAAGTGCCCAGTCTCGAGCTCTAGGGTGAAAACTTAGGCCTGACCTGAGATGGTTATACCTGGCAATGGTAGTGTACTTATATCGTAACCTTTTTGAAGGCATTGCCCGGATATGCTCAGACTAGTTTTTCAAGGTGAAAACTTAAAATATGGCCTTCGATGGTCGGATCCGGTGACGTCGACGTTTGGGCGTCGCTTCCTTCCTAAGGGCGTTGCTGTTGAAGAACATGGACATCCTTGTCCTTGTATTGTCATGAAATGGTTGGTGCGGATATAATCATTGTTGTAGTTTGTCAAAAAAATTCCTCTCACTTAGGGATACTTTTGGTCTTATATGACTTTGCTATTTGCCGGCGGGCTTTGTGTGTGTTGGTGTTGGATGTGTACATTCTAGCTATGCAGAAGCCGGGTGTGTACTCATTATGTTTGTATTCACTTGATACTTCATCTTGAATCAATAAAATGCACCCTTTATCGAAAAAATGTTCATCACATTCTTAATAATTGTTAACTGTGTACTGAGAATATAATGTACAATATGTATCAAGAAATTGTTAACTGTGTACAATGTGTTCACTGTGTATTTTAGCAATATATGTGACAATTCTTCAAAATTGGAAGAATAACTTCATATATACTCAATACTTTTATCCTCGTAATATATGTGAGCAATTCTTCAAAATTTGAAGAATAACTAGTGAAATATTTTTTCTACAAAAGATATATGTGGGAATGAAATTTATAGATGCACAATTTTTTCCCTATTTGACTTGTGCACATATACACGTGTGGTGTGCTACGAGAAATAGAAACAGCACATTTTCCCCTATGAAAAATAGTAGAAACAGATTGAACTAAAAAAATAGAAACAACATATTGTGTGCTATTTTTTTACCAGCGTATGGTGTGTTATTAGGCGCTGCAGATTTAAAAAAATGTAGTTAGGCGATGACGTGTGGTGCGGCGAACAACAAATGCAAGCGGAGATTCTAAAATAAATAAAACAAATGTAAGCGGAACGTTCTCCAAATGCACCCAGAAAGCACATCATGTTCGCAAGCATCAGCCTCAAAGGAGGCCCACGTATAAATCGAGAACAGGAAAGAATGGCACAGGTGTATTTCTCCTAAATATCTGGGTATAGCGCTTGAAAAGTCTGAAGGCACCGATTCTAAAGTGACAACGCTCGATTGAGATAACGGCCACCATGGAGATCAGCCTCCAAAACGCCTTTCCCTCGATAACCCACTTATATTAGGGTTTCGTCTGCAAGTAACAGAGATCCCTATGGAGCTCCTAAAGGCATTTCCTATTTAGCGCCAGTTAACGTGCATTTTCGTTAACTGGCGCCTGTGGCGTCCATAAATGGGCCGGCCCATCTAGGCGCCAGTTGACTTTTCTTTTTTAAAAATTCTGTGAACTTTTCTAAATATCTATGAACTTTTTAAAAATTTCAAAAGTTTTTTTTAGATTGACGAACTTTTTTGAATATCGATGAACTTTTTTGAAATTTGATGAACATCTTTTTGAAAATGAATTAACTTTGTATTTATTGATGAAATTTTTTTAAGTTCAATGAACTTTTTCTAAAAATACATGAACTTTTTTGAATTTCTATGAATTTTTTCAAATTTAATGAATTTAAAAAAAATGAATGAGCTTTTTCCAAATTGGATGAACTTTTTTTCAATTTGAATGAATTTTTTTCAAATTGATGAACTTTTTTCAAAATTCTTGAACCTTTTTTTAAAGAAATGAACTTTATTTAAATGGATGAACTTTTTTCTTTAAATCTGTAAACCTTTTTTGATTTCATATTCTTATTTTTGTAACAAAAAAATAAAAAACAATCTGGGGCAGCATGCTAGAGGGCCAACTCATGCTAGCAGCGCTGCAGGCGTCGGATCGTTAACGGGCGCCTGCAGCGCTGCAAAGGAGCTCCTGCTCCTCAAGGGGAGATCAATTAGTTAACGAGCGCTTCTTCGGGAGCCTAGCAACGATCAGCGCCACTTGGCGCGCTCTCAGTCATTCGCCACGTGTCGCGCTTTGGGCATTCCCTCCGGATTTTGTTTTTATTTTTATTTTTCGCACGCGTTTTCGGCTTTTTAGCGTTTTTTTGACGTTTTGGTTTTCCGCCGGTCTTCCTTTGCTTTTCGATCCAATTTTGGCGGGAAAAACATGTTTTCTTTTCTTTTCGCGAGAGTCACGATTTTGCTTCCGCGCCGTGCCTCTCGGAAACGGGAAAAATGCGTTTTTGTTTTTTTTCTCTTTCGCGAGAGTCACGGTTTTGCTTCCGCGAGAGGCACGATTGTGCTTTTGCGAGAGCCACGGCCATGCCTCTCGGAAACGGAAAAAACGCTTTTTCTAAAAAACAAAATCTTTCGCGAGAGTCACGATTTTACCCTATAAAAGGGTCGAACTCGTATAATTTCAGCGAGTATACGGGTTCGGTCCGTTTTTCTAGTCAGAATAGACACCGTATCCGCGGGCCGTCCCGTAAAAAATTTACGTTGCCCGAAAAAAGTCCCTCT
>NC_041383.1:763205152-763207895 GCF_002162155.2 Triticum dicoccoides | reverse complement strand
TATATATGCGGTTTCACCGCTCGGATAAGGGTCAAACCCTATCCGCCTCTGTTGCCGCTCCGCCGCGATTCCCTTCCTCCTCTGACCCAATTTCTCGCCGCCGGTGAGCCTAAAAAAAGGCCTAGCGGCCCGTGGATGGCTACGGGGATGACGAGGAGTGCCGTCGCCGCCGCAGATCCGATGTCGCATGGAAGTGGGGGCCACGGAGTTGGCTCAACCACGGGAGCCGGCTGTCGTCGGCATTCGAATGCTGCAAGCTCATCGAGTACGAGCGCGAGCTCGTGGTCCGCTGCCACACCTCATTTGGCTCCTCTACCGTAGGGAGCTCGTCCGCCGGCGCCTCGAGCTCGCGGCTCACTCCGGTCAAGAGAGAGCCGGAGGAGCTTGGGCCGCTCGCCGTCAAGCTCAAGGCCGACGTGCAGCCGCGTCGAGGAGTAATCGGCCCCGAGGACTACCTACCCCCCGGGTCAGGAGGAGCACGTAGAGTGCGTCATCATGGAGCGCTCTGAGAGTGAGGAGGAGGAGGCCTACGCGTGCCGCCGCCGCGAGCTCGAGTGCAAGCAGATCTTCCTCCAGACGGGTGTCGCGGCGTCGCAGGTGCACGCGTCCAAGGAGGCGGACCTGCGCGTCATGAAGGCCGAGCAGACCAAGGTCTTCATCGACCTCGACTCCGACGAGGACTGAACTCCTCTGGCTCCTTCGCCGCGTTGTCGCCGTCGCGAGCTCGTGGATTTTGGTAGCGTAGGCCCGGGTGCGCTACATGGCCCGCAGATTCCCCCAGTAGTACAATGTAGTATAACGATGAACTATGTATAATTAATGTAGTATGATGATGAACTATGTATGATCAATGTCGTCGCAAGTTTCTAATGTGATTGTTTTTTTTTCAGTTTTACAGTTTCATATACGGGGTCTGATATGCAGCGCACGAATTCCTCACAAAACTGATCGACAACAAACTGTAAACGCATTTTGCGGGTTGGCATTATACGGGTCTGCTAGACGCTCTAAGGATAGTCATTGACGGATGGATGTAATCACGTTGTGATCCGAACCTGTGGTCTACAGAATACCATATCGCAACTGACTCCTCCAATATTTCAACATCCACACAAAAGGGGACTTGAACAGAATTCCTCGCATCACATCTTCTTGGACTCCGGCAGCGCCAGAGAGCAATGGAAGGGGGCAGCCTCTGGCACGAGTACGAGACGGACCTCCCGGCCGCCGACGTGTGGGAGGTCTATGGCAGCCTCGCTCTCGGGCAACTAGTCCCCCAGCTGCTCCCGCACGTCCTCTCAAAGGTGGAGCTTGTGGAGGGAGACGGCGGCGTCGGCACAGTCCTGCTCGTCACTTTCCCTCCTGCAGGTTCGAATCTCAACACCTCAGCTTCAGGATGGTGCAGATGTAATCGCCGCTTCAGTCAATTTTGACCTAGTTGTGTTGATTCATTTTGCTAGGAGCTTCCGAACCAAGAAGCTACAAGGAGAAGTTCAAGGTAGTGGACCATGAGAAGTACATCAAGGAGGCAGAAACGGTGGAGGGAGGCTTTCTGGATCTCGGCTTCCGGAGGTATTTGGTGCGATTCGAGGTCGTAGGGAAGGAAGATGGCACGTCAGTTATAAGATCGACCGTCGAGTATGAAGTTGACGCCGAGCATGCCAAGAATGTCTCCCTTGTCAGTACAGAAGCATTGGCTTCTGTTGCTGAGGCCATCACCAAGTACATCAAGGAGCAGAAGAAGAGCCACGAGCAAGCCAACGAGTAAAATTCGGAAGAACATGTGCATGTAGCTGCATAAGAGTCTGAAAGACCAAGTGTCCAACTGAAGTGACTGTGGCAGCCAAGTTGGAGCAAATTTTCCCCTGTACCATTTTGTTCTCTATGTATATGCAGCGCTCATGCCTTCGGAATTAATGTTTGTATGTTTTAGATTGTAGTTTCTACCTGTCAACATGACAATATCTGCACGATCGAATATTGTAGTGACACATGTGCAGAGGTCAGCCATTGACCATGAATGTTAGAAGTGTGAAAAATTCCCTCTAATGAACCCTGTTACATGCCACTACTCTGAAATATGAGCCAGCATAAGTGGACATGGAGTTTCTAATCCTGAGCTCGCATGCACCCGGGTAAACAGTAAAGTACGAAAAATAGGAAAAAATTCAAAGAATTTTTTTGTGACAAACATTGACGAATGCTTCACCTCCGTGCAAAAAATCGTGATGTAATGTAATTCGTCGAAGCCTTTTGGAGCATCTTTTTTCACCAGACTGCCACCATGGTTATGTTTGCTGGTTCACTTTCCTTTTTATTATTTATTTAAACAAGTTTAAATTCAAATGTAATTTTCAAAATCATGCTGTAACCGCGGCCGGTATATACCGATAGCCACGCTACCCGCCTACCCCCACCCCACCACCAATCTCGGACATCTTCTATGTGAGGAATTGACTCAACATATTCTCTCAATCCCTCTTCTCTTTAACAAACTCGATCGCTTATTTGAATCAGTGGAATGACGAATTCTCTCTGTGTATTGATTCATCCACACTGAGTACAATATATACACACATTGGAGCAGTTACATGAGCCCGATGGAAGTGGCACGCAGGCCAGGGCTAGCTCTATGATCCTATAATCTAGGAATACAAGTACACATGCATACACAGGTACAATACACATTAACACCCCCCCCCCCCTCAGCCGGAACTCCATGTGGAAGGATGTTGAGGCTGCA